>NW_027185764.1:55515687-55571557 GCF_028583685.1 Petaurus breviceps papuanus | reverse complement strand
ACACACACACACACACACACACACACACACACACACACACACACACAAACTAGCTGTGTAACCTTGGGAAAGTTACTTAATCCCAACTGCCCTCCAAAAAGAAAAAAAAAAAGAAGCTTCAGCAGATATAACCTGCTGTACTTAAAGTTCTTTCGTTGTGATAGAACCTTTTGAAGATTGTACTCAACTAGTGTAGCCTGAAGAACTTAAGGACAACTTAACCCTCCAATGGGCATCTCAGAAAAAACATTGTAGTTGAACAATGATCTGGTCCCAGAATTGAATAGGAAGAAGAAAACGTGGTAGATTGTCTTCAGGAAATTATATAATCTTGTTGGTAATATCCAACTTTGCTCTGAAACAGAAGCTTGTTCTTTTTAAAAAATATATATTCTTCTGGTTATATCTTTTTTTTTTTTTTCCTTTTAGCAATCGGGGTTAAGTAACTTGCTCAAGGCTACACGGCCAGTTATTTCTGGGTGTGGTGCTGAGTGTCTGAACCCAGGATTCGATCTCGAGGTCGTCCCAACACTGGAGCCAGTACTCTTACTCGCTGAGCCACCTGGCCGCCCCTAAGCAATAGGGGTTAAGTAACTTGCTCAAGGTTACACGGCCAGGTGTTTCTGGGTGGGTACTAAGTGTCTGAGCCCGGGATTCGATCTTCAGGTCTTCTCAACACTGGAGCCGGTGCTCTTACTTTCTGTGCTACCTGGCCGCCCCCTTCTGGTTATATATTATAGCTGTTAATTCATGGAGCACCAAAATCTCTGAACGATTAAAATTGTGAGTCATCCAAAAGGCAATGGAAGGTCTGTGAATAGTCTGCAATATATTCTAATGAAGAATTATATATTGAAAGTAAGATAAATATTGGTATCAGATATATATAAAATCAAAAGTAGTGGGCCAATCATGCAGTGTTCAGAAGGGGTATCCAAAGAACAGCCTTAATGATCTATTAATGTGATGCAGTGTCAAGAGATTTAGAGTAAGGACCTTAAAACATTATATAGACACTCTGTGGTAAATATTTTACAGGATGTGAAAGTAGAGACGGGTTATTATTTACACCATTGTATGGAGAACCCACAAAAATGACAGCCCAAATCCTTTGAATTACTGGTTGGTAGTTACTGATGTTCCCTCAGTCACCTTCACAGGCCCCTTCTATCACCTGATTTTTTTTTTAATCATTTGGTATCCTTTTCTTTTTCATATATTGTCAAAAATCAATTCATCATTGCTCATGAAATTGTGTAGCCTCAAGCATAGATTGCTTCCATGTGTATTCATTGAATGCAGATATCACTCATTATCTTAAGTGCCATATTGTTTTCACCATATTACATATTGAGAGGTTAGAGTACAAATGTAGTAGCTCCTCTGTCATGGATAATTGAAATAGACACATATAAACCTGGCAGTTTTCTTCCTTTTTTTGTTCTGATTTTTATTTTCCTCCAAATTTCTTCCATAAGTGTTCTAAGAATAAAATCAACTTAGTTGAGTCTCACTCCAAGTTTTAAACAGACCAATTATCCTTGCCTACTTGTCTTGCCTACTATGGGGTAATATTACTCACGATCTTTCACCAAACTCATCTATAATATTTTGGTAATGAGTTTATAATTTCAATTATAATAATTTCATTGCTGTAGTTCAATGTCTCTCTCCCAGGCAAATAGAACAAGCATATTCTGGTTGAGGATTTTTCTGCTATTTTTTCATTTTCATTTTAGTGATTGTTTCATGCAGGTCAGAGTTCAATAGAGAATATGGGTAGTTTATGTTCATTTTTGTCCTTTATCTATGTTCCCTGTTTTATCATAAAGATCTTATTTATATAGGTCAGATTAGAGTTGACATAACTGCCAGCAGTGTCATTTCATTTTTGTTCTTTCACCTTGATGGGTGTTGATTTTGAATTTTATTCTAATTAATTGATGGCATAATTGCACACCTACAACTGATTCAGAAATGACTCATACACTCATAACAAATAATTTTTTGTCTAGTAAAACATAAGCAATTTCTTTTTTGTGATATTTCCTGATGCTTGCCATGTCTAATAGATTAGTATTCTCTTATGGAAAAATGTATTCATGTTACAGATTCATAAGCCTTCTGTGAAGTGCATAAACTTTGGTCTTTTTCATTTCTTGACCATGGACAATATTTTACCATATATTTTCTGTCATCTCCTATTCCCATCTTCACGTTGGAATCACCAATTTTTACTGAATATATTTGGTTAGTAAGATCTTATCAGGTTCCTTAGAGTACATTTCTACCTCTTCATCATTTGTGAATGATTCTATTACATAAGCTACAATTATTTTTATTGTTTTATCTTTGTTTTTTGTCATTTTGTGGACTGAAAAGTACGATTACCAAATGTCTTTGAAGTGTTTCGTTTAGCCTTTGGGCTAAATCAACTTTATTAAATCCATTAGTTGCTACTCAAAGGAGAACTATCCATCTATTAAGCTATAATTTCCTTAAGTCTTTTGATTTCATTTGTTAAAAGAATAGCAATAATGATAAGATTAAATTCTTCCAATAATATGTCAATTTATTTTCCAGTAGATTAACATTTCATATTTAGAGTAACAGGTATTAAGGCGATCTTTGTTTTTTAAGCAATTGGGGTTAAGTAACTTGCTCAAGGTTACATGGCCAGTTATTTCTGGGTATGGTGCTAAGTATCTGAGCCCAGATTCGATCCCTAGGTCATCTCGACACTGGGCCCAGTGCTCTTACTCACTGAGCCACCTGGCCGCCCCTAAGCAATTGGGGTTAAGTAACTTGCTCAAGGTGACACGGCCAGGTATTTTCTGGGTGGGTGCTAAGTGTCTGAGCCCGGATTCAATCCCCAGGTCCTCTTGACTCCAGGACTCACTGCACCACCTAGCTGCACCATATTAAGGCAATCTTTACATAAAGCCTAGCCTGTGTACTTTGTAGGAATCCTTGTTCTTTTCTCTATTATTCCACCACCATGTGTGTATATGTGTGTTTTGTTATTATTTTCATTTCATGATTTGCCATAGTGAAAGAATTTATTATGTAGTTTCTGAACCAGTCAAAATAATCATCTGTGTACTTAGGCTGATCCTCAAACATCAAACTCAATTTCAATAGGGTTATACTTGAAGACATTCCATTATATTTAACCTTCAATAGCTTACACTCTTTTGGCATAGCTTTTGACAGCTCAATATCAGTTCAAGGTAACTAGAGGCATTGGAATAAGACTTTCATTCCCAATACCCAGAAAAACTCATTAAAGGTTATCACACTTAAAAACTTACTAATTTATATGATGAAGATGTGAATGATAGTAAAATCCATGATGTTTGAAATATTTGCTTAGAGATCTAGATTTCACAATATTACAAGACATTACAAATACAACTTGTGTCATACAAAAGTAATGGGGAAAAAATTGCCAGTTTTTAACATGTATTTGGCCTATATTTATTAAAACAATGGGGACTAACTAATCAAATAACTCGCCATGTCTGTTACCATAGGTTCCACTGATTAGAAGTTGAGACTTTCTTCTTGTACCTTTAAGGAGTTACCAGGAAGGAATGAGAGTTTTGCCTCCTGTTTTAGTTGATTAAGAAGTTTGCATTTTCAATCACCATCCTTTTTATTCCTAGTCCTAGAGAGATGGAGTATGCTAATGATTCAGGCATTCTTAGGACCTTTGCAATTTGAGCCTTTGGCACCAAGTGGAAGCAAGAGTAGACAGAACCTTTTTTCCACCCTATATATGTATAAGAATGGCTTAATTAGGAATGTGCTTTTGCAAGATTCTTATTCTTTTTCCTTGTGATTTTCCCAACTGCCTGGCTTCACATATCAGATTTCATTAGTTTGTAAAATTATAAATGCCACTATTGATTTCTTCTAAGTAAAGATGAATAGCTTTAGCATTGTCACAGTAGTCAAAAAATTTCTCAACTCTGTCTAGGAACTATTAGGGAATAAACCTCTTATTTGGGGGGGGGTTGTCTTGTAAACTGTCATTATTTAATTGAATGCATCTTGGAATGCCTCATAGAATCATAGAATTAAATCTGTAGAATCTAAATAGAGCACATTTTGTCCATTCTTCTAATTTTAAAGATTAAAAAAACAAGCAAATAAAAACAACTAAGGCTTGAAAGGCTTGAGTGACTTGCCCAGTGTTATATAGATAATGACAGAAATGGGATTTGCACCCAGGTCCTACATGGGAAAAATAATGATTACACTTAAAATTCCACTGTTTTAATTCTCAGCTCTCTGTACGAGCTGCAAAAGCAATCTTTAATCACTTCTTAAAGATTGGACCATTACTATACTCTCTGCTTCCATGATTTTCTATTCTTTTCCATATATTCACAGGCACATAGAATGTTAGAGATAGAGTGGGCCCCAGAAATTGCATACTTTACCCTCATTATTTTATAATATCAAAAATTTGACAGACATTTTTAATTTATTAAAATTTAATAAGAATTTATGAAATTTATTATTTAATAAGAATTTATGCCTACATGCTAAGCGTTGTCCTAGGTACTGGAGATAATAAAGGCAAAAAAGAAGCAAGCACTTTCCCAAGGAGTTCACATTCTAGTGGGAGAAATACCATGGCTTCAAGCAAGGCCTTAAATCAAGGTGCCATGAATCTTAGGTTGAGGAAATGTAGGCCTACAGAGGAAGAGTGGCATATCCAAAGTCATGTAATTTGCAAGACATTAAGAGTTGAATTTCAAAACCAAATCTGTTAATGATGGTACATGTTTAATGCTTTTTCAAATGCACCATTTAAAAATTTGGGAAATGACAACTAACATCAATAAGTCATTTCATTTAAGCCTTATAACAAAACCAAGCTGTACTATCACAGGTCCCATTCATCCCTTTTTCAAGGAGGAAATTGAAGCTAACATCACATTGCTGGTAAGTGACAGAAGCTGGATTTGATTACAGATCTATCCTAACTCCAGGTTTAACTTTTTTATTTACTAGTTTGCACTGCCTTCTCATTAGTAAAAGTATTTTATTGCTAGTTGAAAATCATGTTCTAAAGCAGAAATAAACAAATATTTGATATTCATTTTGGAACTATGCAAAAACACCTAGCTTGTTCATAACCTATAACTGGTAATACCACTTCTGGGTATATACTCCAAAGAGGTCAAATATATAGGG
This sequence comes from Petaurus breviceps papuanus, assembly GCF_028583685.1. Taxonomy (NCBI): domain Eukaryota; kingdom Metazoa; phylum Chordata; class Mammalia; order Diprotodontia; family Petauridae; genus Petaurus; species Petaurus breviceps. The sequence continues at coordinate 55,566,352 of NW_027185764.1, read as the reverse complement.
AAAAAATTATATCACAAATTAAATTGGTACATTCTCTCCTGTCATAGAATCTGTATTAGGCAGCTGCCTGATTTTTCAGTACATAAATCATGCTCAGTATTCTGTTTTGTGTAGATTTTACGGGATGATAATCCAGATTTACAAGGGTTCTGGAATATTCCTGACTCGGTCCAGTATCAAGGTAATTTTGGTTTAATATGTTAATTGCCACTTAGCAAAATGATTTACTTAGGTATAGGAAGAAAAGGCTATTCAACAAATAGAGGCATTGAGAATCCCTTGAGTTAGTTCAGCTTAGTAAGTCTCCCATCATGATTCATTAGTCAAGCAATTGAGTCATCTTCAACTCCAGCATTCCTTCCAGTTTCCCCACCTTTTATCCCTGCTCTTCTTTCACCTCTTCCTCCTTATTTCTTTGTACAGACATGATGAGGAAAAGATGACAACAGTATGAGTTCTTGGTCTCCTGAATGTCCAGAAATGTCTCAATACCCTTAAAATATAAACTGAGATCTAAAGCTACTGGGACTCTTTCCTTATTGGTGGTGATCAATACCTGTGCCTGTGTGAAGGGCAGTTTAGAGTTGTCAAGATTGTTAAAGAGAAGAGAGCTGCTATCTTTTCAGTCTCTTGAGTCCTTACAGATCTCCCGAGTTTTTAGACTTGGAAGACCCTTAGGATTCTTTTAGCTTCCAGTTTGGAAAAAGAATAATGAAGACAACACTACTTGAGTTTGCTAAAAGGAAAATAAGATTTGGGGAAGAAAGTGACATGAGAGGAGCATCCAATATCCATCATGTCCCTCCACTTGACTTATTAAACTTGAGACTTTAAGGAAATTCCCATTGAGTGAAATCTGGGGCTTTCTTTTGATTCAGTTGATTTATCTCAATCTCAATGGGGCAACTCTTTCACTGTGTATTGTCTAGCATGCATCATCTTATGTATACCCTCTCAGATTTCTGTTTTGCTTCCATTTGGTTAAATGGGTTTATTTCATATTTGCTATGCTTGCTCATATTGGAATTAGTATTTGGTGAGGAAGGAGTAAAGCCTTAGCTATAAAGTTTGGGTCCTCCTCCCCCCAAAAAGACAAACAAGCAAACAATGGTCAGAAGTTTAGCTTGAACCTGAAAAGTAAATCCTCTAGATTAGTAATATTTAAGGCAGTAGATAGATGTAATTTTAACCTGCTACCCCTCTCAGAGTAAGCAAACTTTTTTCCAAACCTCCTGCTTCCTCTTCCTAGCAAGAAATAAAGTCTGTTTTAGAGAAGGGTAGAAAGAGAAGAGATTAGACATGTCTGTTATGCCTCCCTTCAAAACACACAATGACACGTCCATGCTACATGAGAGGGGCGGCCTTCACTGTATAAGGAAAAACTTGCCTAATCTGTTTATGAGAAAGAGCCAAGATATTGTCAAGATATTACAAAAAACATGACTTTACTTGATCACAATCCCAATAATTTTTTTTGCTTTTTTTTGGAGGGGGAAAGTAGGGCTATTGGGGTTAAGTGACTTGCCCAAGGTCACATGACTAGTTTTTTGTGTTAAGTGTCTGAGGCCAGATTTGAACTCAGGTCCTCCTGACTCCAGGGCCGGTGCTCTATTCACTGGGCCACCTATCCGCCCCCCCCCCAATATTTTTTTTTTAATCCTGTGATATTTTAAAATTATAATTAAGGAAAAAAAACACACATAATTCAAAAAACACTACCAACAAACGAATAGATGACATTTAGCTTTGAAGTAACTCCCAAATGGAATTGTACTTATATCTTAGATGACTGCTTATATAGCGGCATTACATTCCTCTTTCAAAGATCTCTTTGCCTGCTGCTTATATAGGTGGTTAATGACTTCCTAGAAGGGAGATAGATATTTATAAATATGTAATATATGCATAACACCAGGAGTGAAGAGAAGCCTCTAATTCTTAACAGTGTGTTCTAGAAAGCCACACAGAGTAAATTAAATTTGTGGTTGATCTTTAATTAGGTGGATGTTACTGTTTATTCTGACACATAATATTAAATGTCTTCCCATTTGGAAATATTTTAGTTTTTCATCAAATATTCTAGAAAGCATGCAGTGTTTCTTTCACAATGAACCTTTAGATGTTTTCCTAAATCATATTTTACTGCATTTAAATAATTGTATCTTTTAAAGTAAATTATAAAAATATTGTGCCAAATAATTATTACTATACTGTTGCTAAAGAAGTACTTTGACAGAAAGACTCTACATTTGCATAAGTGTGCAAATACTTGAGACTATTGTTTTTAGCAAGAGGTAGGATATCAAGTAAAGTGCTAGTCTCAGAGCCAGGAGACCTGGATTCAAATTTTGCTTCAGGTATGTACTGGGTGTGTAACCCTAGACAGTCACAAACTTTTTTAAACCTTTGTTTCTTTATCCATAAATTGAGGACACAAACACCTCATTTTTAGGGTTGGTATAAGAATCACTGTGGAAATATTAAAGTGCCATACAAATTTCAGTGATAATGATAATGATGATAATCATCATCATCTTCATTAAAGAACACCCAAAAAACTGTTCTGGTTTCATAATGTGTTGTGGTGGAACCATCTCAAAGAATTCAGAATCAGACCACCTCTAATACAAATATAGGCATTTATTTAGATTTACACCTCTCATGAAGTTGGAACCAGCAACTTCAGAGAAAGCAAGATGAATTTTTATAGGGTAAAGATGCAATTACATAACAGAAATCATGAATGTTAAAAAGGCAGGAAGGGTTTGTTAAGGGATTAGGTAATGGAGGAGGGGTCCCTTCTATGGTTTTGTGGTTCAACATTCTGGTCATGCTGTCCTCCAATTGGCCAGTTATTGTGGTCCTGTCTGGTCAAGATGAATAGTTAGGTATTGTGTTCCTGTCTTGCACTGGATGGATGATGTGATTGTGGTTGAGCACAAGAACATACCTGTTTCTGTGGGAATGGGTCTGGGGGCAGTGGCTGGAATCCCATCATATGCACAAAACCTCTGTTCTGTAAGATCTATGAATTCAAGGACACACCTGTTGTTCTAGTGAGCAGTGAGATTTATATGAAGAAGTTAGAATATTGAATGGGATGGGGGATGAGTGGTTAGTTAGGAGCAGTGGGCCTGCTGTTCACTGGGGCGTATAAGGAAGTCAGAATATTGGGGCTGGGGCTGGGGCAGCTTACTTAGGATTCCATCATAGCCTTCAGAAATTGCTAGTTTTCAAGGAAAGCATATATTCACTATTTTGGTCTTCTGCATTTTCCATAGTGCACTTGAAGCCCATAACATTCTTGAATGCTGGGTGAACCAGAATAAAATGTCATTTAAAAATATGTAATAATTTGTTAAATAAGAAAACATAGATACAATTTTCAATATGTGGCCCACAGGGATCCTTATTAAAGGGTTCAGACCCCTTTTTCTATTTTTAAAATTTTTTTTAGATTTTTATTTTTTGCTTTTTGGAGGGCAATTGGGATTACGTGAATTTCCCAAGGTCACATGGCTAGGTTTTTGTTTTAAGTGTCTGAGGTAGGATTTGAACTCAGGTTCTGCTGCCTCCAGGGCCAGTGCTCTATTCACTGTGCCATCCAGCCACTCCTAAAGGAAGCTTTCTTTTTTTTCAAACCCCTTTTTCTATCTTTGATTGATATCTTTGTTCTAAGAACAGTTAAAACAGATACTCTCAAAAAATTCACTTTAAATAGAGAAGTAAAGGAAATGGGTGGTTTTAATTTATTAATTGATTGATTTGTATTAGTATTTTCACTATTACTAATTGCTAAAAGGAATTAGACTCAATTACTGTACTTAGAATTATGTGGAAGATATTTTCCATTTCAATTAGGGTGTCCGTCACACATTTATGGCCTCAGGTTTAATATCATTTAGGACCAATGATTTGTAATTGAGTCAGAACCAGGAAAGTATAAACCTCTAAGACAAATGGGTATACTCACTAAAAATCTGATGCTTACAAATGATCTTTAATAGTCAAAATGGTAGGATTATGGTTTGGTAGCTCATAAGGACTTAATAGGAATACTTAAAAATCTTATTTTTCAATTTTATTGAACAAAATGGTAATCACTTAGTAGCCCAAATAGGAAAAAAAATAATAAATCATACAAGAAATAAGTAATCCAATCACAACCTAATATATTGCAAAGATACTTAAGTCATTTGCTATTTCCTTCTCCAGTTCATTTTACAGATGAAGAAACCGAGGCAAACAGGATTAAGTGACTTGCCAGGCTCACATGATTAGTCAGTATCTGAGGCTAGATTTAAACTCTTATATTGACTCTGGGCCAGGCACTCATCCACTGTGCAGGCTAGCTGTCCCATTCCTTACCAATGATTATAATGTTGCATTACTTCATTCTTGTGAAATTTTTGTTAAACATTAACATAATTGAGACAAACCTGACTTGGTAGGCTAAATCTTATAATCAGTTTTCTGCATATTCTATATCACATCTATATAAATCATGAGTGTGATTAAGCTAATCCTTTCCTAAAGTTGGAAGGAAAATTACCTTTCCTATGCTAGCTTCCTAATATTATTCATTTTTAAAAATAATTTGGCTATTGGCAAGCTGCATAGATGCAAAGAAATGGGAAAAGAACCTTCCTCTCTAATTGAAAAGTTAAAATATAGATGCAGGATAATTTGGAAAATAATTCATGGCATTATATTATGGGATAAATAAGTGCTATTGCTACTGAATATCATGGGAGTTTAGAGGAGGATAAATCAGGGCTATTTTGATCTGTAAGATTTTTCATAAAATGAAAAGGAGAATTGACCAGATTTTATCTGTCATTTCTTATATTTAGTAGCAAATGTGTCTCTAAATGAATGATATATTTTTGTTGTTCTTGTTGTTGTTCTTGCTTTGAGCGTAGATGGGGAATAAGTTGGTGACCAAAAAGGAAAAGAGAGGAAAACCTCCAGGCATAAAATGAACTCATTGCAATAATATACATTGATAGTTATCTGAGGACTCAGGAGCCCTAGAGACAGGGGGTGATATTAGTCATAAGTCTAGAGCAGACCTAAAATGATCTAGTTCATTTACCATCATTTCATACATGTGGAAACTGAAGCTCAGTGAAATTAAGTGATTTTTGTTGAGGCCATATAGGTAATTTGAGGTCAAAATTTTACCCAGATCCTCTCATTTTCAGAGTCAGTGTTCTTTCTATGACACTATCAGATCAGCATTTTGAGGTGGACCCCCACTGAATGTCTGAATAGCATCCTATGTTGTCAAATCAGCTAATAGGAATGTAGCAGCAAAGATGGTTCCCTATATTTTCTTTTTATAACTAACAGTTCCTACATCTGACATTTGCTAAGGATAGTACCTCAGTTTCTTGGTTTAAAATGGTTAGTAATGGAGCATGGTATTGTGTGTTACATTTGACCCCAGACATACACTTTAGAATTTTGAAACCTATAATTGTTTGAAGGTATGAAAAGAAGTAGAAAAAAGAAGTAGAAAGAGGAGGTAGGGATGAAATTTTCCTCATCCTATGATTTTGCATATTTATTATACTTGTTCTTGTGACCTTGACTGTATTTAAGAAATATTTACCTATACATTTCCTGAAGCCGAGAGGCCATTGTTCCATGGTGACATATATAACTATAGACTGACTAAAGTTTTAAGGCTCATTGAATATAATGTTAGCTAAAAGCACAAGGGTGTCATTAAGTTTTTTCATGTCTTAAATTCCTGACAACTCAACTCTCCAGAGCCAGTCTACAAATTCTAAAGCCCTTTTTGCACAATACAAAGGTTGATATTCACTCAGGGCTTCTTCCCAATCTCCCTCCCTCCAATTCTTTGCATATCAGAGTATCTTGAATTTATGAGATAGACCATAGCAGACAGCTGCCAGCATCTATAATGGACTTTAATACACTGGGCAGCAGTCAATGTGGGTTGAAGTAGTTTAGGAAACATTCATAAGAGAGTTAGAAATTGAGCTGGATGTTATAATGGGAAAAGGACTCATGAAATGGAGAGGAGAGATATTCTACGTAGAGAGAACAGTCCAAAAACAAAAATGGAACTAAGAATGATTGAGATATAGTAGGTGAACTAACGCATATTCAGAAGTATCAGTACCCAGCTTTAGGAAGGTAGGCCAAGGCTAGTTTTTGAAGTGTCTTGAATGTCAATGTAATGATACCAGGCTTTAATTTATGGGTAATAAAGAATCACTGTAGGCTTTTAAGTAGGGGATTGAGCTCATAAAAGTAATGTTTAAGAAGACTAGTGCTTTCTTTGGCATCACACATACTGAATTTGGCATGATACAGAGAAGATTAGCATGACCTTTATGCAAAGATGATACACAAATTCATACTATTTTCCATATTTGGGAGAGATTAAATGGATAATTTTGTTGTAATTATATTTAAAAAGTTTTTCACAGACAAAATTAAAATGAAAAGGAAACTGGAGGAAAATTATAGCAAATTTCCCTTATGAAAGTTCCATTTCTCAAATATATAAGGAACTGAGTTAAATTTATAAAAATAAAATCCATTCACCAATTGGCAAATTGTCAAAGGATATGAGCAGGTAATTTACAGGAAAAAAAAGAAATCAAAGCTATCTATATTCATGTGAAAAAATACTCTGTCGTCAATAATTAGAGAAATGCAAATTAAAACAACTCTCAGGTACCACACATATTTATTTGATTGGCTAACATGACAGAAAAGGAAAATGACAAATGCTGCAGGGGATATGGAAACAATAAGTACACTAATTCCCTGTCCATGGAGTTGTGAGCTGGTCGAACCAATTTCAGAGAACAGTTTGTAACTATGGCCAAAGCAATTTGTGCTTGCCATTTGAACCAGCAATATAGATTTTAGGTCTGTATCCCAAAGAGATAAAAGAGAAAGGAGTACATCTTATATATGCAAAAATATTTAAAGCAGTTGTTTTGTGGTGGCAAAGAGTTGGAAATTGAAGGGATGCCCATCAATTGAAGAATGGTTGAACAAGTTATAATATATGATTGTGATGTAATGCTCTTGTGCTATAAGAAATAATAGAGGAATTGAATTGTATTGTATTGTATTGAAACGTTTTGTTTCTGTATTGCAAGATTTCCAGATTAGCACCACTGTGAGACTTCTTCTGCAACAAGGTAAAAACAATTAAACAAGAATAAAAATGTAGTGACATCTTCTGAAAGTGCATAGAGCATTCCACACTTGTAGTCATCCCAACCTCTTTTTCTTTAAATATTAATTGGGTTTTCTTTTTGTTAACAGAAATCTATTTTCTTACAGATTTTTACTGGCTGCTCCATATATCTAGAATTCTCTCCCTCCTTATCTCTCACTGCTGGTTTCCCTGGCTTCCTTCAAATTCTGCTAAAAGTTTACCTTCTTCAAGAAGCCTTTCCTGATCCCATTTACTGCTTGTCCCTTGCTTCCTTTATCTCCTATTTGTCATATATCTTGTTTCTATGTATTTGCTTGCTTCTTGTCTCCCCCATTAGACTTTGAGCTCAAGAACAAGAACATTCTTTTTTTTATCCTAACTACTTAACATAGTTCCTGGCATGTAGTAAGTACTTAACATATTATTGATTTACTAAAAAGGGGGAATGAAGAATATTAAGTAAGTAAGAGAAACTGAACCAGAGTATGTGAACAGGAGTGAAATATAAGAAGAGAAATAAAGGAAGGAGATACATTGTGAAGGACTTGGATTGCCAAATGAAAGAGTTTGAATTTAGTTCTAAAGGAAGTCAATGAAATTTATTGGATTACAGAAGACACGTTAAAGTGTGAATTTAAGGAAAATTACCTTGATTCCTATGTGGAAAACAGAGTAGAATGGGGAGGGACTTGAGGTGAAAGACCTATTAGTAGACCTTTGCAATAATATATATTTATTATAAGAGATTTAGGTTTTTCTTTTCTTTTTTTTCTCAATGGGCTATAGAGTATAAGAAAATAGATTTCTGCTAATAATTTTTAAAAAAACATTTAAAAAGAGAGAGGTTGGGAGGACTCCAAGTATGGAATTCTCTATGCACTTTCAGAAGAGGTTGCTACATTTTTATTCTTAATTGTTTTGCTTTGTTGCAAAAGAAGTCTCACAGGGTGGTGCAAATATAGAAATTTTGTCATGCAGGAACAAAACACTTCAATACAATACGATAGTCCAGGCAAAAATTATTAGGTCCTAAATTGAGATTATTGCTATGTCTTTGGTGAGAAGGGAAATGCAAGCAAGAGATGTTGGTCACTTGACTATTGGATGGAAATACGGAAAAAGAGAATGGGTCAACATTAACACCAAGGATTGTGGTGATGTGAAAAAAAAAAGAATAGGAAATTGAGAGAAAGAGAGGAATTTGAGAAATGATTTTTATTGTTGTTATTGAAATTATTGTTATTAAATGGGAATACTAATACTTGCATTATCTTCATATAAAAGTACTTTACAAACCTTAAAACACTATAAGCTTTGCCTTGGGATCACTTCCCTTCTCTTTGTACCTTCTCTCTCTTGGTAACCTCATCAGCTCTACTGGGTTTTCTTGTTTCTATGCAAAGAACCCCCAGCTCCAGCTCTAGTTTCTCCTGACCTCCAATCCTGCATTAACAAATGCCTCAATACTATATACCATGAAAAGAATCTTTTTTTAAAAAATAAAATATATTGGAAGTCACTGGACAGAAGTCAAACACTGGAGGAAATGAAAAGGGTTATATTTTTTAATATAAGAAATAGTTGGCTGTTGATTGAGGAGCCTGATTGCAGACTCTCAATTAGGTGTAGAGCCCCTGGAGAGAATGGAAAAACCATAAATGGGAGATGAGCCTCACCCTAGAAGGGAAATTGAAAGGATGCTTAGATAGAAAACTCCTCTGTTGACTACTGGAGGGATGAGAGATAGAGTCGCTATAGTGAGTTTTGCCTGGAGGCAATGGTCATTAGAGAGGAGCTCCTACTCAAAGCAAGTCCCATCCCTCCCAGGGTTACCTTCTATAATAGGAAAAGGAAAGGATAGATCTCCAGGAGAGGTGGTGTAACAGCAAGTACCTTAGTATAGCCAGGATGACTGCTAGCACAGGTTCTTTGATCTGCTTTTCTAAAGTAAAGTAACTTTAAAAGGGGTTAACAATCTTACTTTAATCAAGCATATATATAATTCATTAAGTTCAGTGAAAAAAGTCAGCAACCTGAATTTCAGAAAATACAAACAGAAATTACAAGAAGACAAAAAATATAGACAGAGAAAATAACACAATTCTGTCTGATTATTATATGCATACATATTTACCAGAAAGAGAAGCACCAACATCTGAGTTTTCAAAGTCATGGGGCTCAACAGCTAGCTACCCAGAGTCTCATCTGGACAAATCACACAACTCTTCCCATCTTCTTGTTCAGAGGACATCACAATCTCCATGACCCACTCCCTAATTACAAAGTAACAAAAGGTGTGGACCTTCCTGAAAACAAGCCACTCCTAAACAAGCTAATTTTGTAGGCCTCCAAATGAGACCCATTAAGGGGCAGGGAAGATGTTCAAATTTCCTAAGGCTATTAAGGGCCAGGGAAGATTTTCAAATTCCCTTACCATTAATGGTGGCGATCTCCAGGAGAGAGAAATTATTTCAGAGCTAAGATACATTGACTTTATGAGAAGTAATTGAATGTGTGAAGAGTAGGAATAGAACTGAATCTTATAACTTCTGCTAAGGAGAGATTCCTATCACACTTTGGAGCCTCCTTCAAAAATTGATATTTCCATGGGGTTCAACAGAAGTTCCACCCAAAATGAAAACAAACAATAAGGAACATGAACATTGATATATGATTCACAAATATACTAACATAAAAATGGGACTGGGGAGCGAGCTTTCTGTTTCTGTTTTTTGGTACACAAAGGACGTAGTAGAGATAATTATTCTTGGATTTGGAGCCAAGAAGACAAGATTCTGAATCCTGCCTTTTACATTTTCTAGCCATGTGACCTTGAGTAAGTAGCTTAAACCTCTCTCAATCACAACTTCCTGATCTGTAAAATGGATACTATAATAGTACCAAATTTTCAGGGTTATGAGGTTTAAATGAGATCAAATATGAATTATTAATATTTTTGTTATTGTTACTTTCAAAAGTATATTACCTATAATGAGAGACAGGAAGAGAATAAAGGAAAAACATTAAGGATATATATATATATATATATATATATATATATATATATATATATATATATACCATGAATGAGAATACAAAATTAATAATTGGGTAGGTAAATAATTAGGTGAAAGTAAATTTTAAAAAAACACTTGAAAAATATCACTCAGAATATTATTGAAGCAGAGATGTTGAATTGTTGAACCAATTGCTTATCTGGATGTGGAATTGGGAAGTAATTTTTAAATGAGTTAAAAATAAGAAAAAGAAAATAATTTGAATAACTTGCAATTTTTCAGAATGGAAGTAAATATGGGGAAAACCTCTGGGAACAGAAGTGAAAGTAAGCAAACCTAATAATCTTGACAAAATGCTGACTTAAGAAAGGACAAAAATCAATGAAAAAGGAACAGAAAGAAGAAAACAAAAATCTAATGATCATAACCTTAATAAATGTGAATGTATTAAATAATCTAATAATGAAACAGAAAATCAGGGTGAATAAGGAAACAAAACCCAACAATTTGCTGTTTACAAAGAAATCTAAAAATATACATAATGAAATGAAAGGTTTTATTAAATTTTACTGCACATAGACTGTTTTTTTAAATAGAGTTGAAATCTTGTTTTAAGTTAAAGTACAGATTAATACTCTCAATGGTAAAGAAATATAAATGGTTTGGTTTGGGGAAGGAGAGAACTCAACAAAAGAATGGGATGAAGGAGATTACAACATATTAACTGGATAGCTTTGATTACATAAAATCAAAAGCTTTTGTAGAAACAGAATCAGTCTTGCTTGATTTAAATATATATATTTCTTTCCATTTGAAAACAAGAATGTTAGCATCAAATATCTCCAATAAGGATCTGATATCCAAAACTACTATAGAGGGAGAATTAACACAAAGGTAGAAAAGCAAGAGCCATTTCTAAGTAGGTAGTGGTCAAAAGAGAGAAACACACATTTTCAAAATAAGTACTTCAAATCTTGAAAGAAGTATATGAAATATTGTGCCTGTTATGGGATTTTTTTTAAATTTCCTCTTATTAGGATTCAGGGCCATTCCTTCTTCATCTTTTGGTTAATATTAATCTTACCAGTTCAAAACTTGTCCCAAGGCATATAAAATTTTACTTAGAACCTTGAGCATTCCTTAGATAAGAAGCTAGAGGCAGACTCTTAACTATCCCTGACTCCTATGGATCATGTAAGTCCTTCTCCTCAATCAATCTATTGTGAAGCCTCTAAATGTAGTTATCTAGTTTAATCTGTAACCTGATTTGATTTACCCATAGAGTTTGAGTTTATTTGATGATTATTTTTGTCTTTATGGAATGTATGATATAATGGCTGTTTGTTTGACTTTTATGATATTGAAGGAAGTAGAGGATAATACCGCTATCTACTTTTTAACTTTTATGGTATAAAAGTGATGTACAGGGTTACAATATATGAATGAATTATTTCTCTGTCACTCTGAAGTAATTTTTCCTATAAGACATTTTGGCAGAATCTTCCAGATTGTTCAGGTTTTCTCTGAGGCCTGTACTTATGCCTGAGCATAATAATAACACCTAAGTTTTTTCTTCCACATTTCTGTGTTGTGGTAAATACAGATTTGTCAGCAATTACCCACCACATGAACTCAGAGAGAAGATATTTCTCCTTTACCACTCCTAATCTCTAATAGTAAGAGAAATTTGAATAAAAACAACTCTGAGGCTTCAATTTTCACCAGCAAATTAGAAAAGACGATAAAAGACTATTTTGTGCTTGCTTATAAATTCTGTATCTTGTCCACAAGGACATCTGGGGAAATTTTGTCGCATGCCTTTGCTAAACCCTAGCAGAGTGGTTTTAAAATTACTTTTTATTTCTATCTTTTATTTTTACATAATGATTATTTGTGAATGTATTACTGTCCACTAAGAAATTCTTTATTTAAAAAAAGAATAAAAATAATAAAAGAAAAGCAATTTAGAAAAAGCAATCAATTTATCATAACCACTCTGATAGCTAATAAAATAGTCCACACTCATTTTCCTCCTATGCTACAAAGAAGGGAGGAAAGGAAAATTTGGATTTTTAAAAATCTCTTTTCTAGGACCATTATAATTGAACAATCTTCATTTTTCTTTTTTGTTATAATTGTTCTTTCCATTTGCAATGTTTTAGTCAATAATGTACCTATGAAGAATGGAAAAGAGAACCGAATTTCAAATCAGGAAGACCTGAATTCATATCCTGCCTCAGAAATTTTACTAGCTTGATATCACTCTAAGTAAATAATTTAAAGCCATTCAGTCTCTGTTTCTGTAATGGTAAGGGAATTTGAAGATCTTCCCTGCCCCTTTATAGGCTTAGGGAATTTAAATATCTTTTGCGCCCTTTAATGGGCCTTATTTGGAGCCTAATGAGAATCTTTCTTAGGGGAGGCTTGTTTTTCAGGAAGGTGTATCTTTTGTTACTTTGTAATTCGGCAGTGGGTCACAAAGGTTGTGATGTTCTCTGAGCATGGAGAAGGCTATATATACCTCTAAGGTGAGCTTTTGCTTTGGGGCTCATTTATGGGAAGAATTGTGTGGTTTGGCTAGATGAGATGTTGGGCAGCTGTTGAACCACCCCGCCCCCCAACCACCAAATTTGAAAACTCAGATGTTGGTGATTCTCTCCCTGGTTTAACTGTCACTGTATATAGAATTCCTGTCTATTGGTCTGTTAAATTGTGTTATTTTCTCTGGTTTTTTTTTTGTATTCTTATAATTTCTGTTTGTATTTTCTGAAGTTCACAATGCTGACTTTTTTTCCCTGGAAGAAAGTGAATTATATCTGTGTGTGTGTTGTGTGTGTATGTTTCATTAAACTAAGATTGTTAACCCTTTTTGAGTTGCTTTCCTTTAGAAAAGCAGATCAAAGAACCTGTGCTAGCAGCCATCCTCGGTATGCTAGGGTGCTTGCTGCTACAGTTTCCTGATCTACAAAAAGGAATAATGATAAAGGTTGTTATTTTAAAGGTTGTTACAAGGATAAAATTTAAAAAAGAATGTATAAAAATACAAGGTTAAATTTAAAGCATTATATAAATGTCAGATATTATTATTACATTGTTATCATGATTGTATTTAGTTCACTTTTCATGATTCTATATGACTTCTAGTGCTTCTCTTAATTCATCTTTATCATTCCTTGTAGCACAATAATAAATCATTATATTCTTGTCCTACAAGATATACTGTATCAATGAGATTTCACTTTCCTACTGATCTGACAATTCTATCAAAGCAGCAAATGAAATTAGTGTAGCATTATGAATTTTTGATGAGCTCATGTTGACTCTTGATTATCAGTGTTTCCCTTTCTTAGCATTCACAAATCATTACATTAAAAATATGCTGCAATGGGGAATAGAATTCTTCTGTGGGGATAAGTACTGCATCAAATTGAAACTAACAAAGAGATTAGAGTGATGACAGAAAAAGGGACATATCACAACACCCACTTCAGTTACTTATACTTAGCAGCCAGATGGTTAAAGTCAAAACTATAGAGAGATTTTGGTCTTTATTCTATAGCTATGATAAAACTTTGAAGAATTTTACACAAGATCATACAACATGATGAAAAATTGCAATTTAAGAAGATTAATTCAAGTTTGTTCAGGAAGAATAGTAGAGCACTAGGGAGTCCAACTCAATTCAGTGTGCTTATATAAATATTTAAAAACACTTTGCTAAGCACTGTAGGGGATTAAAAGATGAGGAAGCCAGAGTTCCTCCCCTCAGAGTTTATATAGTGGAAAGCAGATAAGACAAGCCCACAAATAACTGCAATGTGAAATAGTTAAAGATAATGCCTTAAGAATACAAAGTATAGGCAATGGAGCACAAAGCATCTAGTTGGAAAAAATATCTGGGAAAACTTAAAGCAGATTTTGGCATTGGAACCAGACCTTGAAGAACTGTTGAGATTTCAACACCATTCATTAGTTATCCAAGAGTTTAAAACCTGTAGTCTTGGGGGCAGCCAAGTAGCATAGCGAGTAAGAGCACGGGCTCCAGTGTCGGGATGACCTGGGGATCAGATCCGGGCTCAGATGCTTAGCACCCACCCAGAAACACCTGGCTGTGTAACCTTGAGCAAGTTACTTAACCCCAAATGCTTAACAAAACCCTGTAGTCTTCACTTTTCTTCTCCTTCTTCTCCTCCCCCCCCCCCTCCCTACCCAAATCTAATCATTTGTTAAATGTTGTTGACTGGATCTCAACAATATTATTTGTATATGTTGCTTTCTCTCTATTCACAAAGCTTACCTGCTTCTGACCCTCATCATCTCTTGCTGATCAAAGGCTGGACTGAATGAAACAGCATTCTAATAGGACTTTAAGCTTTTTGGTTTTGTTCTGAAATCTGTCCATATAACTATTGAACTTATCATCTTTGTCAAACAAATCTGACCAGTGTATTCCCTTGCCTGAAAAACTTTAAATAATCCTTACTAATTCTAGGATAAAATATAAAGTCCTCTCTTTGACATTTAAATCCTTTGCAATCTGGCTGCAGTTTACCTTTGTGGGATAATTACACATTTTATCCTCCACATGCTCTGTTTCTCAGTCAGCCTAGGCTGCTTGCTTTTCCTCACACATGAAATACCATTGGCCTTTTGACACTTGGATCTTTGATCATGCTGTTCCCATTCCTGGAACGAATTTCACTGCATCTCTTTTATTTGGAATCACTAGATCCCTTCAAGCCTCCAATCAAAAGCTTTCTCCTGCATGGGACTTTTTTTTCTAATCCCTCTAATGTCTAGTGTCTCTCCCCATAAAATTATTCTCTCTCTCTCTCTCTCTCTCTCTCTCTCTCTCTCTCTCTCTCTCTCTCTCTCTCTCTCTCTCTCTCTCTCTCTCTCTCTTTCACTCACTCACACACACATACTATGTATGTATGTTTATTTTTGTATATTTTGTTACTGAAAAAATATGAAGTGTAATATCTGGTACTATTTCATTTTTGTTTTTGTATATCTAGCAACTAGGATGGTGCTTTGCACTTTCAACCTTTGCTAAGTCCACTCTAAGAAAGACAAACAAAATTAGGCTGCATGTGCATGTTTATTTCTCTCTAAGCTTGCAGAACATGCATGTAAAAGTATGCATGGGAGCTCATTGTGGAAAATTAGCCCAAGGACCAATAGACAAAGGGAAACTTATATCTTCAGAGTAATTCCCTCTCATCCCTCCCTCCCTTCCTTGCTCAGAATACACGTATCAAGCAAAATGATATCTCTATATATGTTAACCATAATATGAGAAAATAATTTCTTAATTAGATAGATTGTAAACACAAATAAGGTAAGAAAATGTCAAGGCATCAATTGAAATTATATATCCAAGATGCCTGTGTTTCTTTTTTCATTAACATAACATATTTCAATAAAATACCAAGACAAGAAAAAGTCCCATTATTCAAGATAGTGTTCTGCCCTGGATAGTCATAAACAGAAGAATGCTCCTGATTAGCTTCATCTGACCTTGTACTTGCTGACCTAGGAAGGAGCATTTTGGGTTCACTCAGAGAGCAAAGCAAAGTATGTCTGTTATGCCAGAGCACATAAGGCATTATGGTTGGTTAAACTAAGAGTAGGCCAAAACATCTCTCCATGTCTTGGGGGTTCAAAATGGTTTGGGGAGGGGTTCACAGCAAATAGCAGGCCCCTAATAAATAAATGTTTGAATACTAGATGTGTTATTATCTTTGTGAACTTTAGCAAATTATTTTACTTTCTTGGGTAACAATTTCCTTAGGAGTAAAAAAAGAGATTGAACTACTTATAATATTAATGGTGTAAGAAAGGACATTAAAATTATTTATTGGAAGAGAGAGAATATAATAATAACTAGCCTTTGTATATTGCTTTAAGTTTTGCAGATAATTTTATGAACAGCTCCTTTGATCATCACAATAACTGTGACATAGGTCCTATTATTGTCTTCATTTTACAGATCAGGAAACTGATGTCAGGAAGTCATGTAAATTGCTAAGGGTCAAACAGCCAGTATGAGCCCATGGCTGGATTTGAACCCAGAATTTCCAGAGCTCTATGTGCTATGCCACCTAGTTGCCTCTGTTAGAAACAAGAGATGTAACCTATGTGAAGTGTTAAAGTATGGTAGCTTGGAAACAACCAAAATTCAGAATGAGAGTAATGCACTATTGGATTGATGCAGTACACAAAGGCAGAAGGGCAGGTAGGTGGCAGGGTGGATAGAGTGCCAGGCTAGGAGAAAGGAAGACTCATCTTCCTAAGTTTAAATCTGATCTCAGACATATATTAGTTATGTGACCCTGGGCAAGTCACTTAACCCTTTTTGCCTCAGTTCCCTTACCTGTAAAATAAACTGGAGAAAGAAAGGGCAAACTACCTTCAGTATCTTTACCAAGAAAACTCCAAATGATATCATAAAGACTTGGACATGACTAAATAACAACCAAAGGGAAAAGAAAAGGGGGGGAGCACTATCTAGTTCCATCATCACTTACTAGTGACAAATCTACTTATTTTGTAGCAAAATTTTCTTCATTTTGGCATATAATATTGTTTTCCATTTGCCTGGGAACTGGAGCCCCAAATGGCCCAGTAATCTGTTAATAAAGAATCATAGTAAGAAGAAAAGGAAATTCTATAAATATTCTCATTGTCTGTTACTCAGCTAATAGACTGTAATTGCTGTCACTTACTTAATTGGAATCATGTGGATGTCCTTCTAAATATGGATCAGATTCAGACAATCTTTGGACAAGATCTCTCCAAGGAAAAAATATGGTGACATGTGTTTAAGGGGCAGATTTCAGGAAACAATCTAAAAGTTCATTCTGCAGTTAATATGTTTATCATGGTTGCCAGTTTTAATTTGTTTTATCTGGAGTCACAGACATCTTACTGGAGATTATTCAAAATCAGAAAAAAATAATTTTTGCTTTGCATACTGGGAAAGTATTTTCCAAAGCTTTCAACGAACTACTAAGCAAATCAGGTTTTTTAATCTGCCTCTGCTGAGTCACTGTTTAACTAAAAACATTGAGTTTCATGGAAGAAGTGAAATAATAACATAAGCTGCAATCATACTTTATCATATTACTTATTTGTCCTAGTTGCTTTGATAGTCTATATGAACACATAAATTTTATAGAGCACTGGACATGGAGTCAGGGAGACCTGATCTCAAATTTCACTTGGCCTACATTTGCCTCATTCATAACCTGAGGACAATAATAGCACCTACCTTCAGGACGGTTGTGAGGATCTCATGAGACAATAATATAAAGTGCTGATCATAGTGCCTGGAACAAAGCTACATACACAGAGATACACGTGCACACAATACACACAATTTAGTAAAGTAAAACTGAAACATGCAAGTGTTTCTGGGTACTCAGGGTAATGAGGAAAGCCAAACAAGCCAGCCAAACAAGTCAAAGTCAACAGGGTGGAATTTGTCATATTTTGAGAAAGTTGTTCCTGTAAAATATTTCTTTTTTTAAATCAAATGCTTTATTAACTTCTAGTTTACATCATTCATTTCCACAAGATTTTGAGTTACAGATTTTCTCCCCAATTTTCCCCTACCCACTGCCCCAAAATAGTGATCCCACTGGATATACTCTCCTCCAATCTGCTCTCTCCCATATCTTCTCCCATACCCCCTCCGACTTTCAAGTAAGTCAGGGTGGATCTCTTTGCCCCAGTGTATGTTTATCTTATTTCCCAGTTACATGTAAGATAATATAAAACATTTGATTTTAAAACTTTGAATTCCAGATTCATTCCCTTCCTCCCTTGTCACCCACCCTTATTGGGAAGAATAGCAATTCAATATAAGTTGAACATGTGTAGCTATGCAAATATTACCATAGTACATATATTGTAAAAGACTGACTATATTTCCCTCCCTCCTATCCCACCTCCATTTGTTCTATTTTCTACTCTGATCCCATCACTTTTCAAAAGTGGGTCCTTCCAACCTCCCTCCCCCGAACCTGCCCTACATTCCATCATCCCCTTCCCCCTACTCTGCTGTAGGTTGAGATACCCTATTTAGTGTGTATGTCATTCAATCCCTAAGCCAAATTCAATGATAATAAGGTTTACCCATTCCCTTTTGCCTTCTTGTTCTTCCTCTCCATTGTAACCATTTTCCCTTGCCTCTTCTATAAGAGATAATTTACCCCATTCTATCTCTTCCCAACTCCTCTTATTATATTCCTCTCTCACCTCTTATTTTCACCTTTTGTGTATCGTAACTTCCTATTTAATTGGTCCTGTGCCCTCTATCTATGTATACCTGTACAAATACACACACACAGACATGCACACATATATGTATATGTACATATACATATATATACACATTCACATATATATTCATATGTCCATATGCACTTCTATATATAAATATATATTTATGTATATTTGTGTGTATATATATATATGTATATATTACCATCAAGTATTCTCATATTGAGAAAAGTTTCATAAGTTACAATTATTGTTTTTCCATGAAGGGATGTAAATAGTTCAACATTGATAAGTTCCTTATGATTTCAATTTTTATAAGATGCTTATGATTTCTTTTCCCTGTACTTCTCATGCTTCTCTTGCTTCTTGTATCTGGATGTCGTATTTCCTATTCAACTCTAGTTTTTTCATCAAGAATGCTTGAAAGTCCTCTATTCCATTGAATGACCATATTTTCCCCTGAAACATGATACTAAGTTTTGCTGGGAAGGTGATTCTCAGTTTTAATCCTATCTCCTTTCACCTCTGGAATATCATATTCTAAGCCCTTCAACCCCTTAGTGTAGAAGCTGCCAGATCTTGTGTTATCCTGATTATGTTTCCACAAAATTCAAATTGTTTCTTCCTGGCTGCTTGTAATATTTTCTCCTTAATCTGGGATTTCTGGAACCTGGCTATAATATTCCTAGGAGTTTTCTTTTGGGGATCTTTTCCAAGAGGTTAATGGTAGATTCTTTCAACCTCTATTTTGCTCTCTGGTTCTAAAACATCAGGGTAATTTTCCTTGAGAATTTCTTGAAGGATGATTTCTAGGTTCTTTTTCTGATCATGTCTTTCAGGTTGTCAAATAATTTTTAAATTATCTCTCCTGGATCTATTTTCCAGGGCAGTGGTTTTTTCAACAAGATATTTCACATTACCTTCTATTTTTTATTTGTTTGGATCTGTTTAATAGTATCTTGATTTCTCTAGCTTCCATTGGCTCCAGTCTTATTCTGAAGGAATGATTCTCTTCTGTGAGCTTTTGACATTCTTTTTCCATCTGGCAAATTCAGCTTTTTAAGGCATTTTTCTCCTCATTGGCTTTTTGAGCCTCTTTTGCCATTTGAGTTAATTTATTTTTTTCTTCAGTCAGGTTGTTAACTCTCATTTCATAATTTTCTTGCATCATTCTCATTTCTCTTCTCAATTTTTCCTCCTTTTCTCTTATTTGGTATTCGGAATCCTCCTTAAGCTCCTCTATGGCCTGTAACCAGCTTGTATTTTTCTTGGAAGTTTTTCTTGCAGGAGTTCTAACTTCACTGTCTTCCTCCTGTTCCATGCTTTGGTCCTTTTTGTCCCCAAAATAAGAGTGTAAAGTTGGGTTGCTCTGCTTGCTTTGCTTCCCTTGTTTTCTCATGTTGCCACGCAATTACTTGACTTTTGGCCCTTTTGAAAACTGGCACAGCTGCTGGTGATCTAAAGTCCCTCCAGCAGGTGGCTGGTCAGGCCCGCCCTGTGGCTAAAACCTCGGCCTTGTGCAGGGCTGGGGTCAGCTCCCAGAGTGCTGAAATGGCTTCTTCCTGCTGGCCTGTTGGGCTGTCCTTAGCAGGAGGTTAGCTTTTCTGTGTCATTTTGTGGGTTCTGTATTTTTTTCAGTCATCTTTTACATGAATTGGAGGAGGTAGAAGCCCAAGGAAGTCCTGTTTCTACTCCACCATCTTGACTCTGCCATGTAAAACATTACTTTATGTTAACATGATTTTGTTTGCCTTGAGGAGGGAAGAGGAAAGTAAAAGAGGTAGGGTCTGGGGTTTTAACACTTAGAATATGGAGCACATTATAGAATATGCTCTGGAACAAAAAGTTTCATGAAGTGTCAACAACAGTCCTGAGAGGACACACTAATTTCTCCTATTTCCAATATTAAATTGTTTCTATTTTAAAATCTTGATTACACAGATTCATTAACTATCCATTAAACAATACATCTTTTATTATATCCTTACCAGGCAGCAACTTTAAAGTAAAACAAAAACAGGAAGATAGCAGAGTAGAAAGAGGACTTCCACACGGCTCCAGCTACCAACTCTCCCAATTCATGTAAAAGGGGACTCTGAACAAACTTTGGAGCTACTGAACCCAAAAATGACATAGAGAGGCTAACCTCTCACTGAGTACAGGCCAGCAGGCTGGCAGGAATTGGCCAGCACAGTGCTCTGGGAGGCGACCTCAGCCCTGCATGAACCAGAGGTTTTAGCCCCAGGTTGTGCCTGCCCAACCACCAGCTAGAGGGATTTCAGATTACCAGCAGCTGTGGCAGTTTCCAGAATTATCAACACATAGATTCTAAGGACAAAGTGAGAGGTCAGTGCAGTGTGGTTTTGGGGATCCAGTAGTTGGGAGTGTAGTTGGTTTTTGCCCCCTGAGCAAGAAGCTGCTGAGGTACCACGGTGCTGCAGCCACCCCCACGTGGCAGCTTCAGATCCTGGCCTGCAGAGTGTAGGGGGACCAAGAAAACAGTCTCTGGGGTAATTACTCTTGCTTTAACTTGCCTAGATCCGGATTGTGGTCTAAGGTGGAGATCCTGGTGTGTGTGACCAGCTTGCCAGAGCATGTGGAGGCTTCAGAGAGGGCACCCCACTAATACCTTTGGGAGCTGAGAAAACCCCAGCACTTGGAACAAAGTTCCCCTGCCTTCTAGCAGAGTCCTACTGTGGCAAAAAGCCCAAAAGTCAAGCAATTGAGTGGCAAAGTGAGCAGGCAAAGGAAACAAAATACACAGAGCACCACAAATTTACACTCCTATTTTGGGGGCAAAAAGGATCAAAGAATGGAACAGGAGGAAGACAGTGAAGTCACAACTCCTGCACCAAAAGCTTCAAAGGAAAATACGAGCTGGTTACAGGCCATAGAGGACCTTAAGAAGCAAATAAGCGAAGTGGAGGAAAAATTGGGAAGAGAAATGAGAACAATGCAAGAAAATTATGAAATGAGAGTCTATAGCCTGACTGAGGAAAATAACACCTTAAAAAACAGACTGACTCAAATGGCAAAAGAGGCTCAAAAAGGTAATGAGGAAAAGAATTCCTTAAAAAGCTGAATTTTCCAGATGGAAAAAGAATCTCAAAAGCTCACTGAAGAGAATCATTCCTTCAGACTTAGATAGGAGCAAATTAAACTAGTGACTTTATGAGAAATCAAGATACTATTAAACAGATCCAAACAAATGAAAGAATAGAAGGCAATGTGAAATATCTCATTGGAAAAAACACTGACCTGGAAAATAGATCCAGGAGAGATCATTTAAAATTTTTTGTACTACCTGAAAGTCATGATCAAAGAAAAAAACTAGAAATCATCCACAAAGAAATTCCCAAGGAAAATTGCCCCAATGTTTTAGAACCAGAGGGCAAAATAGAGCACTTGAAAAAGATTAATAAAAAAATAAAAATAATAAAAACAGGTATGTATATATGTAATGCGAATGCAAATTTGGAAGATCTTCCCTGCCCCTAGGCTAAAGTGCACCTGAAGCCTGGGGTGGGAGGCTTGTTTTTCAGTAGATACTTCTTGATTGGCCAGTGAGTCAATAACGTTGTTACATTCTCTGAGCCAGGAGGAGGCTATATAAGCCCTGATGTGTAGCTTTGTTTTGGGGGCTCACTTTGAGAAGTGTTCTGTGATTTGATCTGTATTCTGGGAAGCCGTTGTCCAGGCCCCCCCCTCCCCCTCCCCCGGCTTTGAAAAACCCAGTTGTGGAAACCCAGATGTTGACTGGGTATGGATATAATGGTTGGACAGTTTGGAAAGCTGTCTACTTGATCTGTTAATGTCTTGATAATTCTGTCTGTATATTTTGAAGTTTGGGGTGCTGACCTTTTTCCCCTGAACAAGGTAAATGATATATGTCTGACTGATTAAAGTGAGCTTGTTAACCCATTTTGAGTTGCTTTCCTTTATCAAAGCAGATCCAAGAACCTGTGCTAGCAGCCACCCTGGGGATACTGGGGTGCTTGCCGCTACAATATAGCATTTATATGTCATCAGATATTTTGTTTGTATTGTCTCCTTTGATCTTCCAGAGAAGATTATAAGGTAACAATATGCCCTTCTTCCTTTTTTATAGATAAGAAAACTAAGACTCAGAAGTATTATGTGAATTGAGGTAGTAAACTAGTATAACTTCTGTTCCAAGCCTATTGGTATGGGATTTTTTCTTTAAAGGTGGAGATGAAGGCCTTGCCCTACATGAAAAGTGGTGTGAAGTTGTTGAAAAGTAACAGAATTCCAGCTTTCATATGTCATTCTTCTGAGCCAGGCCTCTTAGGGATTCTTCAAGGAGGACTCCCACTTTGAGACCCTTTAGGGCCAGTTCCTTTTGGGAATGGTCAAGTTTTAGACTTTTTTGGAGTCTTGAGTCATTTCAGTAACTCCTGGCTTCCAACTTGGGAAGAGATGATGGAATGAGCCAATTCAACTGAAAATTGCTGATGGAAAATACTCTGGGAAGAGTGGGTAGTCTCTATAATGGAATCTCCTATTCCCACATTGCTACTCCAAAGACTGCATGAGGTTTTCCCTTTGATGGAATTCAGGTCCCTCACCCTTGGTTGAACTGAGTTACCTCCCTCACAATGGAAGAGCCCCTTCTAAAGAGGAACAACTCTTTGTTGTCTGTTTCAGCTGAGGAAAACCTCTTGAAGTTATTTAGATCTCTCTTTCCCCCAAAGGGGATGATGCCTGGAGAACTCAAAGGTCATTTCTCAATATTTAAATCCTCTTTTTTTCTAAAGGAAAGAAAAGCAGGGGAAAGTGATGCCTGTGAAATTAAAAGAAGGTTTTTATTAAGGAGAGAACTAAACATGCTCATGGAGACTACAAGCTGTAAAGCCAAGCATGAGGAGATTTCCAGAGGACTGCTGCTGTGAACAGCATCAAGTTTCTGATTACACAGTAGAGTGAACTCTGTTTATTCAATAAAAAACCAAGACAAAACATTCACAGAAAACAAAGTGCAGCATTCAGAATGTTTTAACTTCACAACTTATCACTAAAATGGCCACATAGTTTTCACTAAAGTGGTCACATAGTTTTAAGCAAAAGTTAACATTCATTTAGTAAGTCTTTCATTTAGTAAATCCTTAATTCAATCATTCTTAAGGAGGCAAGCTTCCTTAATTGACACAAAGTACAAAGGTCAAAGTCCTCCACCCACAGGATGAAATTAATTTACAATATCATCAGTCACTACTAAGTACCCTCTTAATGGGTAATGCAAAGTACAAAAGCCATCTATCCATAAGTCACAAGCAAGTAACAATATCATCTGCCATCATCAAATACCCAAGGAGAGGTCTTTTCATCTTGACTGGAGGCAGGTTCTCAGCTTCCATGGTTCCTCTTCCACAGTCCCAGCTCCTGTCTGAATCTAGCCAACTGGCACCTGAGTTCAAAGGCAGACAGCTCCCAGTTCCTTGTCCGGCTCACCGTGCAGTTCCTGCTCCATATTGAAGCTCAGAGAGTTCAGTCCACCCCAAATCCCTCACAGTCTCTTTTTCTGGGAAGACAAAGTTTAAAAAAGCCACAACAATATCTATACATATCAAGCTTAGCAAAATTACTACAATATTCACACACATGGTTAGCACTATCATTTCAATTCACTTTCTTCCTATGAAATCAACATAGATCCAAAACAGACAAAGTACCTACTGGTTCTTGGAAGCTCTCAGCAGAAGTTTCAGCTGGTTCTCAGAAAAAGCTCTGCCACCATAAGCTCCATTCTCAAAATCAAAATCACTTTCTGGCCTCTCTTCCTCAGCTTCCACACAGCTTGCTCCAAGAAGTTCTGACTCTCCAGCATGGTCTTTTCCTTATATAAGGTATTAGCTCCTCCTTGTTCCAACCCTCCATGTTACATCAGCAAAGGCGATTCATACCTTCTGTTTCTTAACAGAGATTTGATATAATTGACTTGAAACTAAGTTCTAAGTATCTGTTTACTTGTCAATAGAAGGGGATCTTCAAATTCCATTACTATTATACTGGCCTATGCTGACAAGCCACAAAGTAATGCACAGGGAGAGTAAATACATAGATAGGTTGTGATGGGGGCTCTTCCCACCCAAAAACTGTTGGTATTTCATGATGTGTTGTGGTGAAACCATCTCAAAGAATTCAGAGTCAGACCACCTGTAATTTAAGTATAGGCATTTATTGAGACTGACGCCTCTCATGAAGCAGGCTAATTTGCAAGAGGAACCAGCAACTTCAGAGAGAGCAAGATGGATTTTTATAGGGTAAAGATGCTGATTACACAATCAAAATTTACATAGGATATAGGAATATGATTAATATGAAAAAGGCAGGAGGAGTTTGTTAAGGGATTGGGTAATGGAGGAGGGGTCTGATCTATGGTTTGGTTGTCAAATATTTTGGTCATGCTACCCTCTAATTGATTAGTTATTGTGGTCCTGTTTGATCAAGAGAATTAGGTATCATGGTCCTGTCTTGGGCTAGATGAATGATATGATTGTGATTGAATATAAGAACACACCTGTTTCTGTGGGAATGGGTCTGGGGGTTAGTGACTAGGTAGAGACAGTATCTAGGTTCCCATCACACTGCTGTTTCTGTGGGAACTAAGTGTTGAGGGACATACCTGTGTGTTCCAGGGAGGAGTGAGATATATATTCAGAAGTTAGGACATTGGGGGAAGGGGGGGGGCTAGATAGATACATTGGGACGTATAATGAAGTCAGAATATTGGACCTGAGGGCAGCTTTAATAGTATTCCATCAGATGGAGATAGATACATCTATATCTATATCTATATCATTTATCTATCTATCTGTCTATCTATCTATATCTTTTGAACAAAGGAAGGTAAGTAGTTTGGGGAATAGGTGGGCTTCAAAAAGGAAAGAATCAATAAACCCTCATTCCTCAAGGGGAGGGGAAGTGAGGAATTCCAGGTATCAAGGCTGTGGCCCTTTGATACACAAATCAGATAAGCAGTCCATAGTTCAAGAATTAATAAGGAGATGTCTCCAAAAACAAAATGATTCTGAGAGCCCCACAATCAGTTAGGGGAGTCCCTGGAGATAAGGTTGTCTCAAAAACTAATAAAGTCTTTGAAGATTGGGATGTCTTTTGAAGGTCCAAAAACCACTAAATGGCTCAGGGTCTGCTTCAAAGCTTGTATGAGTGTAATTGGCTTCAGAATTGCTGATTTTCTGCATGTTCATCTAAGTTTAGTCTAAGGCACTGCAAAGGATTATTGGTATGCCAAGCTAATACAACCAGTCCTCATACAGGTATTCTGGTTACCTGGATAATTGGGGGAGGGGAAGCTCAAGCAAATCAAGGTATCCATTTTAAGACCTAATATATTCTCCTATGCATATGCTGTTTCATTTGTTTTACTATGATTTTGATCATTGGGTTTCTTTACTGTTCTTTATGTGTGTTCAGTGAGGAACTGGTATTAGATAGAAATGAGGTTGGGCCTTTTACATAAAGCTTGGAGTCTCTCTTTCTTACATTTTTTTTTTTGTCTTTTTGGAGGGGGGAAGGCAGGGCAATTGGGGTTAAGTGACTTGCCCAGGGTCATATGGCTAGTAAGTGTTAAGTGTCTGAGGCCGGATTTGAACTCAGCTCCTCCTGAATTCAGGGCCAGTGCTCTATTCATTGTGCCACCTAGCTGCCCAAATTTTTTTATTTTATTTTTTGCTTTTTTTTGGAGGGGGGAAGGTAGGGCAATTGGAATTAAAGTGTCACACAGATAATTTTTATGTCAAGTGTCTGAAGTTAGATTTGAACTCAGGTCCTCCTGAATCCAGGGCTCTATTCACTGTACCACCTAGATTCCCAGAGTCCCTCTTTCTTCCCAAAATGACAAAGCAAACAATAGTTAGCTCAAACCTAATCATAACCCCTAGATCAACAATATTTAGAGAGCCTATAGATATACTTCTAGCTCAATCCCCCTCTCCCAGATGAGAGCAGGGCTTCTTTAGTTTCTCTGTACCACCCCATTTTAATTAGGGTTACTTGACTAGGTGGCACAGTGGATAGACTGCCAGATCTAGAGGCAGTGAGATTCATGTTCCTGAGTTCGTCTAGTCTAAGTCACTTCCTAGTTATGTGATGCTGGACAAGTCATTTAACCTGTTTGCCTCAGTTTTTTTTCTGTAAAATGAACTGGAAAAGGCCATATGGGGTCACAAAAAGACAACAGCAACACTTAATTATGCCTTTAAGTACAGATCCCTCAGGCTTTTATTGTGTGGCTAATAAAAGCCCCTACCATGGCTTAGATGGTTCATTATTTGTATTTTGATGCTTTAAAATGTTTTAAAGTGGCACTTGTTTTCTACTAAAAAACTTTTACATTTTGTACTTGTAAATATAGACCTCTCCCCAAACCATTGTGCACCCCCCAAGACCTGAAAAAGGCCTAAAACTTGGATTGGTGAATCAGAAGAGCCATTGTGGCCCACTTGGAGCTTAATCTACCATAACGGTTTGAAATGCTCCTGCATTATAGACATCCTTGCTCTCTGCCTGAACTCAAAATGTCTCTTCCTGTCTCAACACTACAAGGCCAGATGAAATTGACCAGAGCATTCTTCTGTTAATGACTGCCAAGGACAAGGCACCTTGACCAGACACTGCCTTACATTATGGGACTTTTCTTATCTTAATGTTTTATGGACGTATACTATGTTATGTCATGTTAATGGTAAAGGAAACACAGATATCCTGGGTTGTAATTTCAATTGATATTTTGTCAACTCTCTTACCTTTTTGTATTTACAACCTATTCAATTAGGAAACTCGTTTCTCATACTATGGTTAAACATATATGGAGAGAATAAATTTGAATGATACAGGCATCCTGAGAGTGGGACTCTTTTAAAATGTATTTAAGGCTTCTCATTCTTTTATCACTCAGAACATTTCTTCTGGTTCCATGATTATGTATCTGCTACTCTAAGGGAATAAACAATATGAATTTATATACCATCTAACCTGTTTGCCTCTTTTAAGCAAACTTTCAGGTCAACATAGGCTGATGAATTTTCTAGGAAAATGGAGGATATATCCCTTCCAAACTGATTCTTTTCTAATGTGACTCCTAAATCCATCTCTCCTTTTGTCTCACTTCTTACCTGTACCCTCGGATGGAGGCCAAGGAAATATCTTTGAGTTATAAAGAAAGTATTTGGCATTTTCCTATGGTCATTTCTGATTTGAAAGCAGAATTTTATCTTCTCATTTCTGGAAAATATTTTTGTTTGCCTTTTTCTTCTTTTATTTTTTTCTTTTCTTAGGAAGTGGATTTTTTAAGAGTCACAGATACTTTTATTTTGTTGTATTCATCTTGGAAATTTTTCAGTGTAATTTTTATTTTGTTTTATTGGGACTTTGGGGAAGTATATTTTGGCATTACGTTATCCTACTGTTATGTAACTGCTACATTTGTGGATATGGCATATTTCTGAAAATTTGAATTCTACTAGTAGATTGTATAATTACTTATTATATGTTGATACATGAAAGTCATTTGTAATTTTTACATGACTTGAATTCATGCTTTTGTTATATTATACTATTATTCAAATAGTGTTTTAATCCATTGTTTTGATATTAATGAACAGTTGTTAATTGCATAAATTTTAGTGTATATATGAGGCACACATGAAACAATCTCCAGAAAAGATGACAGGCATGTAGAAAAGATGGGGGTACTATCTTGCTCTTGCAGTTGAAAATAATAGAATTCTCCTAATATCAGGAATTTATGCAGACTTTAAGGAGAACATTTAAAAATTTTGGGCAGGAAAGTAAAAGAATTGGAAGAATGTACAATTAAAAACACTTACCTTAATGCAGGTGAGTGAGAAAGGTGAAAACTTCTCAGACTATACCCTAAAATCTAGTAAGGTTTCTCATAGGAACAAGCCTGAGTCTCCTTTATCAGAAATCACATGGTTTACAAGGACTCAAAACTCAGAGAGATAGTGAGTCATCCCCCGCCTCAGTGCCACCTCCGCATAAGATATGCCAAATAAGGACAGAAATGCTTTCTCAAAAGTCCATTGGGAGATCTACTGTTTCCTTGTTCCGGGTACTTGGGGTAGATTCCTGCAACTTACATTGTGCACCTGACCACCAGCCAATGGAAGAAAAGGATCAACAGGAGGGGTGGGGGAGAATTCCATGTTAGGGCCATATAACTTTACCATATTCCTTTGTGCATTGCTTCTCCCTATTTGTCAGAAGGGGAGAGGGATTGCCTTTTCTTGTGAGATCATAATAAACCATTCCTTTCTGCTTTCTACTTAGAGAAGCCTCTGTGTGTTATTTGGGTAAGGATTTCTGTTGCATACAGTTTTGGGGTGCATACACAGGTAAAACAGCTCAAGAACTTTCTAATCCAGCATGAGAATTGTAACCCTGGAGATGCATCTGAGGAACTGATAGTAGGAAGTTAGTCCTGGGAATTTCAGACTTGTCCAACCTCTGAGAATGAGGAACTGCTTAAAGAAGTAGGAATCCTCAGCCACCTCCCCCCAGCAAAGAAGTACAACCCTCCTAATAAAAGGATAAATTCCTACAGAGAGATTGAATATTACAATTATAACCAAGAACTCCATTTTATCCATGAATGAGGCAGAGGCTTTACCCACTATGGTATATGATTACCAAAAATTTGGCATTTTCTCTGAACAGGAATCATAACTCTAGAACAATAGTGGGGGACCTGGGTTGGACAAGCAAGAGTGAGACACTTGAAGAGCCTCTGAGACAAAGTGATGAGACTGTCAGACAGTCTTGGGGAGATAGCTGTAAAGGCAATCAATACCTTCATAGAGAAAAGGTCAGATGCTACTTAACAAGAGTATATACAAACTCAGATTTTTGAGGGGGCAGATTTAAGACTTCCATGCTAATTTTGTCTCTAATACTATGCAGAAAAAAGTATTGAGTTACTCCTCTTTGTGAAGAGACTGATACAGAAAGGTCTTGTGGACACTAAGAATGTAAAAAACAATTACATTTCAGAGGCTGTTCTAGGGTTTGGTACAATTACCTTCATGTAGCTGTTGTCATCAAGAGCTATGCAGACACATTAAAATTGAGAATATGGATTACAATGCTATGCTGGAGAGGGGATCTCAAATTAAAGTATTTTTTTTCAATCTTTTCATGACAGTAGTTTGGGTAAAATAATTTTAAAGCCTGAGGCAAAAAGTCAAGATGGAGGAATAGAAACAGGACTTCCACAGAGCTCCAGCTTCCACCTCCTCCAATTCATGTAAAAGATGACTCTGAACAAACTACCCACAAAATGACACAGAGAAGCTAACCTCCCACTGAAGACAGACTGGCAGGCTGGCAGGAAGGTGCCAGTACAGTGCTTTGGGAGCCAAGCCCAGCCCTGCTTGAGCCCTAGGTTTTAGCCTCAGGGTGGCCAAATCCAGCCACCAGATGGAAGGACTTCAGATCACCAGCAGCTGTGGTGGTTTGCAGAATTATCAAGACATAGATGCTAAGGACAAATGAGAGGCCAGTGCAGTGTGGACTTTGGGACCTGTTAATTCAGAAGTTTGGTCAGCCTTTTCCCCAGGGTGGGAAGTGGCTGAGGCATTGCAGACTTGCAACCGCAGCCACATGGCTGCTTCAGAGATCCTGGCCTGCAGACTGTAGGGGAACCAAGTGCCATCTGAGGGATAATTGCTCTTGCTTTAACCTCCTTGGATCTGGATTGCAGTCTAGGGTGGAAGGCCTGGGATACATGACCAGTTTGCCAGAGAGTGAGAAGGCTTCAGAGAAGGCACCCAACTAATGGCAACAGCAACTGAGAAAACCTCTGTGATTTGGGACAAAGCTCCCTCCTCTGGTAGCAGAGTTCCAATGTGGTAAAAAGCTCAAAAGTAAAGTAATTGAGGGCAACACGAGCAGGCAAAGGAAGCAAACCAAGCAGAGCAATCCAACTTTGAACTCCTTTTTTGGGGACAAGAAGGATCAAAGCGTGGAACAGGAAGAAGACAGCAAAGGCAGAACTCCTGCACCAGAAGCTTCCAAGAAAAGAATAAGCTGCTTACAGGCCATAGAGGAGATTAAAAAGGATTTTGAAAACCAAATAAGTGAAGTGGAGGAAAAATTGGGAAGAGAAATGAAAATGATGCATGAAAATTATATAATGAGAGACAACAACCTGACTGAAGAAAATAACACCTTAAATATAGACTAACTCAAATGGCAAAAGAGGCTCAAAAAGGCAATGAGGAGAATGACTTAAAAAGCCAAATTTGCCAGATAGAAAAAAAATCTCAAAAGCTCACTGAAGAGAATCAGTCCTTCAGAATGAGATTGGAGCAAATTGAAGCAAGTGACTTTATGAGAAATCAAGATACTATAAAACAGATCCAAACAAATGAAAAAAATAGAAGGCAATGTGAAATATCTCATTAAGAAAACCACTGACTTGGAAAATAGATCCAGGAGAGAAAATTTAAAAATTATTGGACTACCTGAAAGAGATGATCAGAAAAAGAACCTAGAAATTATCCTCTAAGAAATTCTCAAGGAAAAATTGCCCTGATGTTTTAGATCCAGAGGGAAAAAAAGTAGAGGTTGAAAAAATCCACTGTTAACCTCCTGGAAAAGATTCCCAAAAGAAAACTCCTAGGACTATTATGGCAAGGTTCCGGAGTTCCCAGATCAAGGAGAAAATATTAAAAGCAGTCAGGAAGAAACAATTTGAATACTGTGGAAACACAATCAAGATAACACAGGATCTGTCAGCTTCTACACAGAGAGATCAAAAGGCTTGAAATATGATATTCCAGAGGTCAAAGGAGCTGGGATTAAAACCAAGAATCACCTACTCAGCAAAACTGAGTATAATGTTTCAGGGGAAAATATGGTCATTCAATGAAAGAGGATTTTCAAGCATTCTTGATAAAAAAAAAAAACAGAGTTGAATAGAATATTTGACATTCAGATACAAGAAGCAAGAGAAGCACGAGAGGGAGTGTTTCACTCAGATATAGTATCTGCTGATCTCTGTTAAAAATAAGATCTCTTCATTTTTCACTCTACTGAATTTCATGTTGTCCATGAGTATTCACCCATTCCGTGAGCCTAATCATCTTTGCAAAAATTTTTGTATTTTTCTGTGTATCTTTTGACCACAGGGTACGATCTCTGCTTGCTGCAATAAACATACAAGGGGCGGGTAAAGCAGACAAGTTTAGGATACCTTTTCTAGCACCTTCATCTTGCTAGGACATGAGCAATGTAGTCTTTAAAATAAGCTACTTAGCTGTTTGTAACTATGCCCAAAGGGCTATGAAACTCTGCATACCCTTTGACATAGTAACACCTCTTCTAGGTCTGTATCACAAAGAGATAATAAAAATGGGTAAAGGGCCCACATATACAAAACTATTTGTAGAAGCTCTTTTATGGTGACCAAGAATTGAATATTGAGGGGTTGCCCATCAATTGGGGAATGGCCGAACAAGAAGTATTTGAGTGTAATGGAATACTGCTGTTATTTCAGAGAGACTTACATGAACTGATGCTGAATGAAATGAGAAGGACCAGAAGAACACTGTAACAGAAATGTTCTGTGTTGACCAACTTTGATAGACTTCACTCTTCTCTGCAATACAGAGAGCTTAGACAGTTCCAAAAGATTCATGCTAGAAAATGCTATCTTCATCCAGAGAAAGAAATAAGGAATATAAATGCAGATCAAAGCATACTATTTTCTTTTGTTGTTGTTTTTGTTGTTTTGTTTCTTATTTCTTGAATTTTTCCCCTTTGTTTCTAATTCTTCTTTAAATAACTAATGGGGAAATATGTTTACTATGATTGTGTATATGAAGCATATATCATATTGCATGCCATCTTGAGGAAGGGGAGGAGAGAAATGGAAGAAAATTCAGAACTCAAAATGTTATAGAAATTAATATTGAAAACTAAAAACAAATAAACATTTTAAAAAGTGTCTCAGACACCAGTACTGCCAAATTTAACTGCTGCTTCAATTCAGTGAAATTACCCTATGCCCTGGGTCACTGATGTACAACATTGTGACTAGAACTCTACTTTCAATGTATCTGCACTGTTGTTTCATCACTCACCCATTGACACAGGACTTCAAAGGAGGTAAAAAAATAAAATAATAAGATAGTAAAGTAATAAAATAGTACAACAATAAATGATGGATGATACCTTGACTTCCCCATGAATTGGATTTAATTGAGGCAGAATTGTGCAAAGTAATTATCCTCACTTTCTTTTTCAGTCATCAGTCTAGTAGCAAGACAAAATTCAAGATTATGGGTGATGACCCAGGATTCAATGAATGGCCTTGGCATCTTGGATGTCTGACCAAGCTCCAAGCACTCCACCACACCCTCTTTGACTACCTTCATGGCCATTGGAATACATTTCTTTCATTCGCCCATTCTTTCAGGGGAAGTTTTCATATGCTTTGGGTATATATATATCACTAACTTGATGTGTTTGAGATCTGGTAGTTACCCTCAACCTAGTTTAAATCATCTACCAAGATGGTTTTAACAGTATGCAGCCACTGCACATGATCCAGCTTCTTAGAACCACAGGTGAGAGTTGGGTGAAAGAAGGACACCAAAGGTGGATGAACAGCTGTGAAAAGGAATTGGAAAGCCCTCATTCCAGAGGGGCTAGTCATCCCTAAACACTACATCATCCCCTTCTCCCAGCATTTCCAGAACTTTTTTGGGATGAGGTGATATTCTGAATATAGACAACCTTTAATCACATAAGGCTGGATGTAAAACGGTATCATAATTGTTCCAAATAATATAATTAATCATTTTCTCCACAAAATCTATGTTTTCCAACAGGGAAATAGGAGGAGGAAGTGGCTAAGAAAAAGGGGAGATGAAAAGAGGGACATCAGATTAAGGGATCCTGTCAATGGTCAGAAACATAACAGATTCTTGAGGAGTGGAGAGGTTTAAAAAAAAGAGAGAGATGGATACACAGAAGAGAATGAGATGGAGAAAATTCACAGTTAGTATTCATAACTAAGTGTGTTATGATGATCTCATCCATAAAATGGAAGCAGATAGCAAAATGCAAAAGATGCCAACAAACAACATCTTGTTGACTCACTTGAAACTGAGCTATAGAGTTCAAAGAAGGGGCTGGAACATAACATGCCTCATCAGAAAAACAAAGATAGTGGTACAATGATGATTTCAGACAAAGCAACAACAACAATAAAACAGACCTAACAAAAGAGATAATCAAGGAAGGTATATCTTGCTAAAAGTTTCCCTAGACAATGGATGAATACCATACATGCACCAAATGTTACAGTATCCAGATTCTTTAAGGAAACAAATGAATTATAGCAGAATTAGCAAAACTATACTCGTGGGGGACCTTAATTTTCCCTTCTCAGAACCAGATAAAATTTAATATAAAATAAATAAGAAATAAGTGAAAGAAATAAACAGAATTTTGGAAAAGTTAGATATGATAGGTCTCTGGAGAAAATCAAATAGTAAGAGAAAACAGTATAACTTTTTTTTCTCAGCGGTACATGACACCTTTACAAAAATTGACCATGAGCATAAAAGGATTGGAAACAAATGGATCAATGTTAAAATGTAATAAGCATTATTTTTGAACAGTAATAAAAATATGCTCCATAATGAGACTTGGTAGCAAAGAATAAAAATTAGTTGGAAATTAAATTATCTAATCCTAAAGAATGAGAAGATAAAATAATAAATAATAAAAATCATTAATAATTTCATTACAGATAAGGACAACAATGAAACAATATATCCAAATTTATGGGCATTCAACCAAAGCAGTACTTAGGGGAAGTTTTATTTATTTGAATGCTTACTTCAATTAAAGAGAGAAAAAACAGATTGGTAAATTGGACATTCAACAAAAAAACAAGAAAAAGAACAAATTAAAAATCCCGAATTAAACACATACATACAAAGCGAAACCCTGAATCAAAAAAGAGACTAATGAAATTTAAAAATAAAAAAATGAACGAATAAATAAAACAAGGAATTGGCTTTATTTTTAAAAATAGATGAGGAATTGGCTAATTTGATTTAAAAAAGAAGAAAATCAAGTTACTAGCATCAAAAATTTAAAAAAAGGAGAATGCACCACCAATGATGAAGAAAGTAAACCAATTTTATACAATTAAATGGAGATCAAGCTGTCAATCTAAATGAAATAACTGAATATTTACAAAAATATAAATTGCTCAGATCAACAGAAGCAGAAATAGCATGCTTAAAAAACTTTATCTTAGAAAAAGAAATTTAACAACTCATTGATGGTCCCCCTAGGAAAACTAGATTGATTTAAAAGTAAATGTTTTAAAAAATTAATTTAATACTATAAAATTATTTTAAAAATAGTTATAGGAGTTATATCAAATTCCTTCTATGACACAAATATAGTTTTCATATCTAAAACAAAGAGAACAAAAACAGAGAGAAAATGTAGGCCAATTTCCCTAATGAATATTGATGCAAAAATGTAAAGTAAAATATCAGCAAAGAGATTGTCGTAATTTATCACAAAGATTGTATACTATGACTAGACTGTATTTATACCAGGGACGCAGAGGTGGTTAAAAGGAAAAAATGCAAGTATGATTATATCAATAACAAAGTCAATGTAAATCATGTGATTATAGTAATAGATGCAGAAAAACTTTTGACAAAATACATTTAATCCTATTCTAGACACTAAAATGCATAGGAATCAATGGAGCTTTTCCTAAAATTATAAGTAGTATATAGCTAAAACAAAGAGCTAACATTATGTGTAATGGATATAATCCAAAAGCCTTTCTGATAAGATCAGGAGTGAAGCAAGAATGTCCATTATCACTATTATTATTCAATATTGTATGAGAAATGCTAACTATAGCAATAAAATATTTTTTTAAATGGAAGGAATAAGAATAAGTGACAAAGAAACAAAATTTGCTCTCTTTGCAGATGATATGATGGTATAATTATAGAAACCAAGAAAATCAACTAAAAAACTAATTGAAACCTTTAACAATTTTAACAAAGATGTTGGGGTGGCTAGGTGGCTCAGTGAATAGAGCACTAGCCCTGGAGTCAGGAGGACCTGAGTTCAAATGTGGCCTCAGACACTTAACACAAAAACTAGCCATGTGACCTTGGGTAAGTCACTTAACTCCAATTGCCCTGCAAAAACAAACAAAAAACTTTAGCAAAATAGCAGGACATAAAATACATGCTCATAAAGCAGTAGTACTTCTATAAATTCCCAACAAAACCCAGCAGGAAGATATAGAAATAGAAATTCCATTTAAAATAACTAGACTGTATAAAATAGTAAGGAGGTATTATGTCAGGAGAGAGAGAGACAGAGAGACAGAGAGACAGAAACAGAGAGACAGAGACAGACAGAGACAGAGAGACACAGAGAGACAGACAGAGAGAGAGAGAGAGAGAGAGAGAGAGAGAGAGAGAGA
Organism: Petaurus breviceps papuanus; assembly: GCF_028583685.1. Taxonomy (NCBI): domain Eukaryota; kingdom Metazoa; phylum Chordata; class Mammalia; order Diprotodontia; family Petauridae; genus Petaurus; species Petaurus breviceps. Next base: position 55,530,303 of record NW_027185764.1, on the reverse strand, counting down.
GAGAGAGAGAGAGAGAGAGAATATAGGAATAGTTTTCGTAAAAATAGACCTAAACTACTGAAAAATTGTTCATGGGTATGTTGAGCCAACATGATACGGATGGCAACACTACCTAAACTATTTTATTGCAAGACCAAAGATCCCAAAGAATTGATTTATAAGGCTAGAAAAATAATAATAAATTGTATTGGGGGGCAAAAAGGTCAGTAATATCAAAGAAATCAATGGAAAAAAATGAAAGAAAGCCATATAATTGAAATCTATAAAAGGATAATTATAAAGACAATCTGGTATTATATAAGTAACAGAGTAGGTGGCCAAGAGAATAGATTAGGTATAGTATGTACTGGTGTCTCATAAACTCAGAAATCCAGCTTATTAGAGCAAAAACTCACTATTTGATAAAAAAAAAGAAGTTAAAAAAATAACCTATTGGGGAAACTGGAAATAAATTTGGCAGAAAGCATAGATCACCGTGTCATACTGTATACAAAGACCAGCTCAAATTGGGTACATAATTTATACATAGAGTAATAGCATAAGCACTTTAGGGGAGCAAAAAAAAATAATCTGTCATAGCTATAGTTAATGGAAGAGTTTATGATCAAACCAAATATGGAGAGGATGGAAGGAGGTAAAAAGAGTATTTGGAATACATGAAAGAAATAGGTTTTTGCACAAATAAAACCAGTAATAGATAAATTAAAAAAATAAATTATAAATTAAAATGAACTTAGAAAAGAGCAGGAAACTGGGGAAAATACTAGCAGTTTTTCTTATAAAGTTCTTATTTCTACAATATTTTGTTACCTGAGCCAAATTTATGAGGGGGGGGGGGAGGGAGAAAGAGAGAGAGACACACAGAGAGAGAGAAAGTCTTTCTCCAATTGACCAATGGTCAAAGGATATGAACAGGCAGTTTTCAGCACAGCTATAGTCATATAAAATGTTATGAATCACTAGAAATTAGAGAAAGGCAAATTCAAACAACTCTGACGTACCATCCCATACTTATCAGAATACTTAGCATGACAAATGGAAATGAACAAATAATGGGAGAAATGTGGGAAAAGAGAGGCATTAATGCATTGTTAATGGAGTTGTGAACAGATTCAAGCACTCTGAAGGACAATTTGAATCAATGCCCAAGAGTTCATAAACCTGCATTCCATTTGCCTCACTGCTAGACTTATATCCCAAAGAGATCAAGGAAAAGGACCCATAAGTGCAAACATATTTATAGCAACTCCTTTTGTGGTGATAAATAATTGGAAAATGAGTGAATGGCATAAACTTCAGAATGGCTAAACAAGTTGTGGTACATGATCATAATGAAAACTATTGCACTGGACACCTAGGTGATGCAGTGGATAGAGTGCTGGGGTTAGAGTCAGGAAGACTCATCTTTCTGAATTCAAATCTGGCCTCAGACACTTGCTAGCTGTGTGACCCTGAGTAAGTCACTTAACTCTTTTTGCCTTAGTTTCCTCATGTAAAAAATGAGCTGGAGAAGGAAATAGCAAACCACTCCAGTCACTTTGCCAAGAAAACCCCAAATGGTATCATGCAGAATTGGATATGTCTGAACAACAAATTCAATTGTAAGAAATGGTAAAGGGAATGTTTGCAAAAAAAAAAAAAAGGAAAACAAAACCTAGAAAGACTTACACAAACTGATGCAAAGTATAGTGAACTAAGAAAACATTGTACACAGTAATAGTAGTATTTTAATGATAATCGACTGTGAAAGATTTAGCTATTCGCACAAAAACAGCGATCCATGACAATTTCACAGAATTCATGTTGTAAAATGTTATCGATCTCTAGGTAGAGGCCTGATGGAGTCACTGTGAAGATTGAAACCTATTTTATTCACCTCTAATTTTCTCCCCCTCTATTTTTCTTCCTTCTTTTGCAACATGGCTAATGTGGAAATGTTTTGCATGACTTCATATTTATAATGGGTATCATATTTCTTGCCTTATAGGTGGGGAAGTGGAGGGAGGGAGGAAAAAATTTTTGGAACTGAAAATTTTACAAAGAAAATGAAGGACAGTTGATTCTGTCTCTATTATGATTCTTCAGATCCTCCAACAATGACTAGATTATCATCATTGATTTGAACTGATGTTTTCACACTTACAGCCCAATACTGCAAAGATCCAGCTTGAACCCAACACCTATATATTTTGATCATTCATGGAGACTGTGCAGAGGCTTATAAGAAGATAGAGGCAAGAGTATAGGATGAACACCATAAAGAGCCTCTGTGCTGGATCCTAAGGTGTTTGACATTAGGGACTCATTAGCACCAAAACAATGGAAAGGTAGAATGATGCTGGAACTTTACAAAAGGAGAGATGTGTTTTCAATGCATGAAAGAGGTACAGCTCACAGAAGCCAGTTCACTGATTCCAAAGCATTTAGAGAAAGATCTATGAAGATTCCTCTGTTTGTGGTGGAGGATTTCAGAAACCATAACAGAAAATTTATGATTAATTATACCACCACAAAGTCCACAGTAGTGGTGTCTAAAGAAAAATGGAAAGAGAGGCATACATGATCATATTGAACTTTGAACAAAAGGACTAAAGTGGACCACTACACTATGCCAGAGGTGCGAGATACCCTGTATTGCACTACCAAATGCCTACGTCTGAGGAAGACAAATGATGCTTTCATCACTCAAGGTATTTTCAAGTTCGTTGACTATTGGAAAGCTAATTCATATGAGCTAATTGAGAGAAAGGACAACTTGACTGTTTACAAAATACAACCAAATAATGGAGAGTTGTCTCTGGGTTCACTGATGTAGGATACAATTGAGAAAAACAAACTGTCTTCCATAAGGGCACTGAAAATGAGTGATGCATGCTGGGGAGGAGAATGTGTGTATTATTGCAAAATAGGAGAATTGAAACCAGAGACAACTCTTTTCCTGCCCAAAATTGCTATAGAAACTCCTAGGGTACAGAATCAATACATATACTTCAATCATACTGATAGTCAATTTGACATAACTGCCAGCCTCGAGGCAGACACAAAAATACACAGTGATCCTGATGGTCAGCCCATACTAACTGCTGGTTCAGGTTTAAGAACTTAGGTATCAGTCAGTGACAGGAGAATTAAGACCTATTACATTAATCACTAGGCCAAGCTATAATGTTACAGGTAAACCTGAACATATCATATACATGTCCCTAGGGGTCAATGTTACAGATTGCTCATCTTAAAAATACCTTGCTTGTAATTGCATATATCTGCTGTTTTACATGTAAATTGATGAATGTTGAGAATACTTATTTGTTGTTTGTTTTACAGTTATGTTCATTTGACTGTTTTGTGTTATATTCATATTATAACAATGACTGTTGATTGTTCGGAATCTCTTATAGCTATTGCTTTTAGTTGTTCATTTGTTCTACTTTAGTTGAATTTTATATATAGGCCTTTTCATATATATATATAGGCCTATTGATATTGTTGCAACTAACTAGCTTTGCTAGTTAGCCATGCTTATTGCTTTGATTGATTACCGTGCACTATGGACTTGCACATGTACTTTCAAAATGGGCATATATGTATTTAAGTATGTTGTCACTATAGTACTGTCACAGGTGATGATCTATACAGTGTCATAGCTACTGCATGTATTGTAATTGTTCATTTATTTTAGTTCAACTGTATTAGTAAGTGCCAGAGGCAAGACTTGAACTTAGGTATTTGCTAAGTCCAGGTGACTTTGCTTCTGTCTAATTAAATTTACTCTTTTAATACCATGTGTACATGGACTGGTCTCTTTTGTTGTTTGTAAAGATTTTGTATTTGTATCAGTAGAGATGAGAGAGTAGTGGTTTTCTTCATGCAATCTGTAAAAATTTGCATTTTGAGAATATGGTAGATTTTGTTTTGCAATTTTAATTTAGTTTTACTATAACTCCATCTTTATTTAAGTATTAAAACATTTCCCAAATATGGTGAGGTCTTCCAGATGGTCTTGTTGATGGATGAAATTGTGCTGATTGCATGAGATCCTGAAATGCTACAAAGAATATTAAATGAGATCTATCATCACTAAAAATTTTAGCTCAACGACCTACCCAGGAAAATAAAGTGAATGCCTATTGTCCAGACTAGGATATTCATTTGAATGCACAAATGATAGAATTCATTCATAATTATGTCTTGAAAAAGTGCACTAATCCATAATGGATTGGCTCCGAAGTAGAACAGGAAAGCAAACTGGACAGCCTTTAGAAAATTACAAAATTCTCTAAATAATATGAATTATTTTTATGATATAATATCAATACTTTAATATAATTTTCTTTCAGTGATACTATATGGCTACAATTCATGAATACTCCAGTCTCTCAATGATTGAAGTTGGGGTTTATTCAAAGGATGATTCTGATGAAAAAACAGACGGCAACACATTACAAGCAAGGAATTATGAGGTTAGGAACATAAATGTTGCATGGATTGACAGTAAAAGAACACAAATGCTTCTGAACTCTCAGGGATCCCTAGCTTAGGGCCCACAAAAACAGATCAAGTATAAAAACAGACCAGTTCAGTCCTAGACCAAACTGACTCCCAAAGAGAAATATCAGGCTCTTTTTTTTCTTTAATTCTAGTTCATTGTGATCCCACTTGATAGTCCCAGGGGAAATCTTTCAAAGCTTAGCTTTGGGTGATAACTAGGGTCTTCCCAAAAGGAAGCAGCAAAGTACTCAATGTCTCAAGTAAAGAATAGCTATTTATTTCCTCCACACAAAAGAAATACTGAAACACCGAAAAGACTCACAAACATGCATTCACAAAGATATAAACATATATCTGTAATTTGAAACCACTATTATACTATCCCAGGAGGTGGATTCTTCAAACATCAAAACAGGAAGCATTCCGGGGACTATTGAATAGAAATTTCATCTTCATCCTGGTTCTGACTTTTTCCCTGAAGGTTCGTATTTTTAGCAAGTGAAGCTAGAATTTTAGTACCTTTTCCTTTTGATAATTCCAAGCATTGTGGTAGTAGTAGAGGATATTTTCCATAGTGCTGCTGGAACTAGTTCAGAAACTCTGGTACTTCCTAACCTCTCCAACTCAAAAGATTGCCTCCAAGGCTAGAAACATTCATCACAAGATTGCTGAAATACAGTCACCTATAATCAGAGAAGACATAAAGCAGAAAATGCAGCAGGAGTACTAAAGCTTAAAACTTGCCTGGGCACACATATTCATAGCTGCTCTTGGTGGGGGGAAGGTGGAACTCATCCACTGCTAATGGGAAATTCAAAAAACAGATAATTATATATACAGTTAATTAAGACAAAAGAAAGAGTTCTGTAGCACAAAGTTAGTCTTTTTAATGTCTAGTTAGCAGACATTTATTCTGTGTTGGGCTTGACTCAGATCAGTCCCCTGGGAATTTAGGCTCAATATTAGAACAAAACAAGACACCTGTAAGTTAATCAGCAGTTAACAAAAGAAACTTACTTATGTATAGCATGTTAGATATGCAACAAGAAGAAGTATTAGGAATCCCTTGAGTTAATTTAACTGAGTAAAGGTTCCATAGAGGCTTACCAGAGAGGCATTTGAGAGAAACTCATTCAATTCCTCCTGGTTATTTTGTGATCTGGTGAGAATGAAGTGATTTCAATAGCCTGACTCCTTAGTCGGCTGAGTTAAACAGTGCATGAGGAATGTCTCAATACCTTTACAGAAAACACATATGCACGCGCACACACACACACACACACACACACACACACACACACACACACACCCTGAGGAGTAGAGGTAGGAGTTAGGGTATTGCACTCCCTAAGTGTGCGATAAACCAGAGAGTATAAATCACTTATGGGCCACATTTTGTTTTTGCTTTGTTGTAATTACAATAACAAATTGACCCAAGTCCACTAGCAGGACAACTGGGAGCAGACAGTTAATCGATAAATCGATGAACAAACGTTATTAAGCATAAAAGTAGTGGCAAGCAGTTGGGTAACCACTGATGACCTATTAATTAATGTATACCAAACAATTAGGGTAAAACATTGCTTAAAACCTCCACATGTCAGTAGAGACATTTGGTTCAGGGTTGGTATATTAAATAATGAGGATCTAAATTGTGATGGATTAGAGAGAATGAAAGGAGGAAAGATAGAGAACTGAACCACCAGTGTTACCCAAGAGAGGAAGTTTAAATCCTGACATGGTCTCTAATCAATCAAATTATACTGCTCTCAGTATCAGTTTCTTTATCTATAAAATCATGCTTTAAAATTTAAAGCAGGGGGCAGCTAGGTGGTACAGTGAATAGAGCACCAGCCCTGGAGTCAGGCAAACCTGAGTTCAAATCTGGCCTCAGACACTTAACACAAAACTAGCCGTGTGACCTCGGGCAAGTCACTTAACCCCAACCACCCTGCCTTCCCCCCTCCAAAAAATCAAAATAATAATAATAACTTAATCAGGATTTATTTTTGTTTTATTGTTCAGTTGTTTCAGTCATGTCTGACTCTTCCTGAGCCCATTTTTTGTTTTCTTAGGAAAAACTGTGGAATGGTTTGTCATTTCCTTCTCCACTGGTTTAAGGCAAAGAGAAGTTAAGTGACTTGCTTAGGATTACATAGTGTAGAAGTGTCTTAGGCCAGATTTGAACTCTGGTCTTCCTGACTCCAAGCTCAGCACTCTATCTCCTATGCCACCCAGTTACCTGAAAGTAGGCTATACATTAATTATGATAACTTAACGGATAAATGCATAGGGGTGACTACTTATTTAAATATTATGCTCTTTCTAAATTTGCTCATCAAGTCAAATACGTACCAACTCCTTAATTACAACTTTCACTCAGGTCCGGATGGAGAAAGTCTAAGACTCAGAGCTTTAGAGCACTGGGAATAATATGTAATAATAATAATAATAATATGTAACTAACTCTAAACTAACAGCCTTATTCCCAACCCTACCTTTCACCATCATTCATGGTATCAGCTCTTTTGGACATGCGACTTGGCACCTGCTTTTCAGGGCTGTGACCTCCATTTCCTCAACAGCTTGAAGATCTGGAAAAGAAGATACTTACCACCAAAGTGCTTGACACTGCCAGCCAGGAAAATTTTAGAAATCAATAGTTTTATCAGAGAAAATAGCATTAAGGGAGACTCTTTGCTTTATGTCTTGCTACTATACCTGAGGGACCAGTGAGACTTTCTATTAGACTTGAAGTTTAAAATTCCAACTATTATCTCTTGCTGCTAAAATGTGAGCTGCTTGAGAGCAGAGATTGTGTTGCTTTCCTGTTTTTATCCCTATAACTTAGCACAGAGCTTTGCACATTGTATGGACATAATACACAATTTTTCACTTATTCATTCATTCATTCCTCTTGAGTCCTATTCTCCTTTTTCTAATTTAGAAGTATTTATGCAATTTAGAAAGTTTTTTTAATGTAACTTAGCAAATAAGTATGAATTTATGGGTAATATGGAATGTACTTCAACTATTCCAAGACATTTCTTTAGTTTTGGTTTTAATTCTCAAGAGCATGATCACTGCTTTTAGCTTTATTACTTTTCCATGATAGCAATGTAATTCATTTTCCAAGGGAGATTCTCTTAGTTTTACGGGTAACTCTTCCTTAGGAATGATTCCAAATCATTTTGCTATAATGATCAAATGTAATACTATATTAGGTCCTCCCTCCTCACTAAATAAGACAGTATGACTTTTTGCATATATAGCTGTAGCACCAATGCAATATTTACAGTGCCCACAATCCCTATAAGGACTGTGACTATAAGTATTGCATGACGTTCAATTGCAAAATATACCAAACTTTCCAGATAGAGGATAGAATTGAAACATTTATTTAGATAGCAGAAAACCAAATCCCAAAACCAGAAAGCTGATTCCATCCTAGTACCAAAGATATTCAGAAGCCATAATAATGCTGAGAGCCACAGCACCTTTCAGCCTTCCCACAAACCAATTCAAAATCAATATCTACTCAAGAGCCTATCTGACTCTTTTCCTGAGGTCCTCCTTTCTCCCCCATCTGGCTAGCTCTGACCAGCTTCCTGTGGGCTCTGCTTCCCTTCAAGAAACTCCCTCCCATCACAGGCTCCATGTTACTTCATTCAACCTATTAGGGGGCAGAGTTTATTTTCAAAGCAGGCGAGGTCTTCAAACTCCCCCCTAGATCTATTAAGGGTCAGGGAAGATCTTCAAATTCCCATTCTCATTACAATAGCTGACCTTGGAGTCAGTAAGACCTGGTTTCAACTATTATTACTGACACGTTAGAAGTGTGACCATGAACAAGTCAATGAACCTTTCATTATCCAAAGTAACTCTTTAAGGCTAAGGGAGAGTTAAAGTTGCTGTATCAGTATAGAGAGTTTTTATGTCAAGAGATCTTTGAGGTAATGAAATAATATGAATACTGAATAATAATTGATTTCCCCATCCTACACCACATACCTGAAAATTAGGGGAAAATTCTCTCAACCAGCATTTAAAATGAGTGTCACATGTTTTACCTTTATTATTCATTATGATAATATATGGTTATACTTTTATAACAAATCATATTTCGTTGGTTTCTATTGTTCTTTTGATCACAATATTACATTACATTTTAAGCATATTCTCAATTGATGCTCATAAAATAGATGGGGACAACAACTACTATTATTGCTTTTGTTATTATTATTGTTGATTTTTCCCACATGAGGAAAATAAGGTTCAGAGAGGCTATATGAATGGTTCAACATCAAGAGTTCAGGCTTTAAATTATAGATCTAATATTGTAACTTTGGCTTTTAATTTTGGGGGGCTTAATTATCAACAAATACAAATGTATTAATATTAAAATAATTTTGAGAAAGATTAAATACCATATTATTAATTTCTAGTGTATTTGCCTTTTAAGAATAATAATTGTAAGTAGGGTTGGTGGTCTACATCTGTAAACCTTGCTACCAGAAGACAATGAGGCTATGTGATACCTGGGACTAGGGAGTTTCCAGCTAGAGTAGGCTAAGCCATACTAATCTATACTAAGTCTAGCACCAGTGTGGTGAGCCTGTGGTAAGTGGAGGAAGGATTGTATCAGGAAGACCAGACTGCCTAAGAAAAGATAAACACTTTCAGATTAGAAACAGAACATGTCAAAGGTCTGATACTAATCAGAGTGGGATCTGGCCCATTTGTGTACCTTGAACTTTAATCTTCAGTCTAGGTGAAAAACCCAATTTTTTTTTTCATTATCATGAAAAATGTTTATTTTTGTTACTATCAGTATTACCTAACATCTGTATAGCATTTTAGGTTTGCAAAGATCTTTATATACATTATCTCATTTGATCCTCACAAGAAATATCTGAGGAATATGTTATAATTATCCATAATTTTATGAGTGAATTAAAGCTAAAACAGGGTAATTGACTTGTCTAGTGTCATAGAATTCATAAATGTTTGAGGTAGGACTTAAACCCAGGTCTTCCTTACTATTTACTCGGAGGCCAATGCTCAATTCACTACAGATAGATAGATAGATAGATAGATAGATAGATAGATAGATAGATAGATAGATAGATAGATAGACAGACAGACAGACAGACAGACAGGCAGGCAGGCAGGCAGGCAGACAGACAGACAGAGAGAGAAAGAGATATGTATGTATATGTACATATATATATATCACTTAGTGAAATGGACACACATCAAAGATATACAGGATAATAAAAAATTCTCTATATCCACTTTTATCATTTTTAAATTTTCTTTTGTGCATTTTTATGAAGATCTTGCAGATTTATTTTTAATGTACCAATGTTCTTTCCATTATATCGTGCTTATTCCTTTGCTTCATTTCATTATCTTAAAGATAGTGAATAGAGAAGCATCTGCTCAAATTAACTTGGTTCATATATCTTTACTTTGGAGTTCTATTTCATCCTCTATGTCTGCAGCACCTTCATCCTAAAAACTCAAACTATTTTACAATTGTCCAATAACTATTGGTTTTTATTTTTATCTTTTTAAACAACTAAGTTTCATTTATTTAAAGCTATACCAACACAATTACTTTCCCCCCACCACCAAAATAACAAAGCAGAAAGCACTTCTCAGTTTCTAGCAGATATTTTTCCTACTGAAATGCACTAGTATTTACATAATCATTTTGATAACAAAAGGTAAATTTTGCTTAAAAATATACCATTTTTGCTCACTTTAAATTTGTTTTTCTTTGCTCTAGCCTCTTTAATCATAAAAAACATTTTTTTCAAAATAAATTTTATAGATGCATTTTGTGTATAAACCACATATGTTGGCCCACTCACTTTGACCACCTAAAGAACAATTCTTTGTCGGAAAGAAAAAAAATTATGCAAATTTAGTTCATGCAGTGGCCATATCCCGCAACATTACATGTAAACAGTTGTTTGTAATATACAATAAGAAAGAAGTCACATTTCCTGATCTCCTCTTTGAAGAGAAGGTTGCTCTGCAATTACTCAGAATCTGACTACCTTTAACATTCTTTTCATTTATTTTACCATATTCATTGTGTGCATTGTTTTCCTGGTTTTCCTAATTGATGATACATCAGTTCCTACAAATTTCCTTCTACACAACCATATTACTCACATTCTTTGTTCTTTTGTCCCTCTTATTTTGGTCCAAACCAGTGATTCCATTTGCACATAGTACCTTCATGAGGAAACTCCCTCTACTAATTGTGATTTGGTTTTTTTGTTGTTGTTGTTTTTGTTTTTGTTTTTTGTTTTGTTTTGTTTTAAAGCAATCAGGCTTAAGTAACTTGCTCAAGGTTACATGGCCAGTTATTTCTGGGTGTGGTGCTAAGTATCTGAGCCCGGATTTGATCCCCAGGTCATCCCGACACTGGAGCCAATGCTCTTACTCACTGAGCCACCTGTCCTCCCCTATATTAATTGTGATTTGTAAGAAAAGTTTTAGAGAATTCTCAGGGGCATTAAGAAGTTAATTACTTTGACCAAGGTTGACATGACACAGCACTGGAAATGAAGGTGTGCGCACGCACACATGTGCATGCATGCAATCAGGTGCATTTTTAGCTCTGAAATGAAAAAGTCACAGATGTTATACAACCACTGTTAACTCTAAAAATACCAAAGAGTTTGCACCACTTATCATAACCACAGTTAACTCTAAGGAATAAAATTAATAAAAATAAAGAGCTAGCAATAGTCATAAGCAAAAAGCTTTCTTTATTTCCATTGGTGAAGAGAAACTAAACAAATGTGCCAGGACCTCCTCTAGTAAGAGGCCCACCTTAGGGTGGGCAAATCTCAATAGATGATAGATAGATAGATAGATAGATAGATAGATAGATAGATAGATAGATAGATAGATAGAGGACAGAGGATAGAGATAGAGACAGAGATAGAGATAGATATACAAATGGCTACACAGTGAGTTGTAACCCTGACAGTGGGTGGCAGCAACAATGCAACAGGTTTGATTCATAACAGGGCTTCATTGATGGAACATGATTTCTCCATATACTTGTCTGAGCTCAGGGACCACATGTAGCTCAAGTGAAACAATTCTGGGATGTTACTGTGACTGAATTCATCCAGAGGGTGAGTGCAAAGAATTGTTGTTATGACAAATTCAGAACATGACTTGCTTGCTAGGCCTTAGCTCTGTATAAGAGTAAATAAGTAAATAAGAGTTAATAAGAGTAAAGAGAGAGGGGTAATCTTGGAATGGGCATCCTGTGTGTTTGTGTGTGTGTGTGTGTGTGTGTGTGTGTGTGTGATATATATTCATATATCTTGAACCTAGGTATTCCTGACTCTGAAGCCGAACTCTCATTACATGCTGCCTCTGTCATCTGTTACTATAAGAAAATAGCATTCCTGTACTAGAATTTGTTCAGCCAATCCCCACTCAGTATGGGGAGTAACAATTTACTGCCAGTATGTGAGAAACAATTTGTGAAGAGACTATTTTGGAAGAATTATTATGGCTGAGGAAAATTAGCCATATAAGGCATATAGGAAGAGGATACAGAGGACTTCTTTGTTTATGAAAGTATCATAAGCTTTATTTGTGACTAGGATACTGTTGAAAAGACTTTATTTGTTACCCAGCAGTCTTGCTCCACCCACCCGCCGATCACACACACACACACACACACACACACACAGAATTGTGGTAGTTCTTTTCTACAAAATTAATCTCCTTTCTGGATAGTTGTGCAAATGCATAAAGATATTAATTCTTGTCGTTTTGTTTGTGCTTCAGAACAATTTTAAATTTACTTCAAAAAAAAAAACTCAGTTTTTATTTAAAAAAAATACCTTGAATGGATAATCTAGGCTTTAGGAGGAAATTTCTTCAAGGTCTACTCTTTACATATCCCTTCAGTTTTCTATGAGGTACCTCACTATGGTGGGAGGGTTATTTGAGTCATTAGTTTCTAAGAAGTGAATCCCACACTCAACAGTTTGGTTAAAGACATTGCAATGTGAAAGTAAAGGTGTCTTTTCTGCACCTTAAACTTGACTGATATTCTTCATTAACTTTACTCTCATTTGGTTCATTTTCTGATGTTATGCACATTTTGTTTCCCTCATCTGTACCAAAAGTGCATTTCCTGTATCACAGTTTCAAGCAAGTCACAAAAATATTGGCATAGTAAGAAGGTAGGAAAAGCTAGATAATGGCACTTTAATGCATTAGTAGGTTTGAATTTTACCCTATTTAGATTATATTTTCTGCCAAAAAAGAAAAAAAAAACTTGAAACCAAAAAGCTAACTTTGGATTTTCCTATTCATTGAAATGTGCAAGAAATAGTGACAACTATATTTATTACCCTGGATCAATTCTGGTCTATTTTTTCTTTTATCTTTTCTTCTTTTTTCCTACAAATACATTGCTTTACTTTAATTATGTTTCTTTCAAATAGATAAAGTACTTTATATGTTTAAAATAATTTCTCTTACCTTCTTTCTTCTATTGTTTAATGAGTTCTTACTATAGCTATAGGAGTTGCCAAGCTACAGCAAGATTATGACAGAGAATATCAGATCCAGCCCTTTGTGAAGCAGGTTGTCAATCACAGGTGAGAGTTTATTTCAGCCAAGCATATAATGAGAGAGACTGCTCATTTTTTTTTGCTTTTTGGGGGGCAATTGAGGATAAGTGACTTGCCCAAAGTCACATGGCTAGTAAGTGTGTCAAGTGTCTGAGTCTGGATTTGAACTCAGGTCCTCCTGACTCCAGGGCCGGTGCTCTATTCACTGCACAACCTAGCTGCCCCTGAGACTGCTTAATTTTTAAAGAATGTTAATCATTTTTCAGTGTTCACTAAATTGTCTGGCTATTGCATTTCATTTATACATATAGTCTATGTTGGTATGACTTGAATTCATCTATGCATTTCAATCGATTAAAGTATAATGCCATAGTCCTTAGATCTTTCATTAGATTACTATGTAAGCATCAACTGATGTGAGAAAGAGAACTTTTTAAAGTTTTTTTTTAATTTTGATTGTCACATGATTTTAGATGGACCTATATAAGTCTGCTAAGTATAAATGGAAAGAACTTCCTATACGTGGAAAGCTCTAGAGCTAAAAAGAGCTATTCCTTTTATTCATTCTATAAATGAGGAAATGGAGATCCTGAGAGGTAGATGTTAGGAACTTGCAAAATTATTCTATTCTATTCTATTCTAAAATTATTCTAATAACATTCATTGTGTGAAGAACATAGAATTAGGTACTTGGGGAATTTAGAAGGAAATAAAACACTTGACCCTTACCTTAGAAGCATTTATGTTAAAGTTATAATTCATTTATCAGTTTCTTGTATAGAACATGCTAATCAGTCATTAAGATAAGAAGAAGGGATTTAAGCAAGATGGATGAGAAAGGATTAAATTTAGTGATAAAAATAAATTCTTGATCCTGGAATGTATTATTTAGACTATGTTTAAATGATATCAGGTTCAAGGGTCAAATTGGCTTTTTAATCTTAGAAGAAAGATATTAATATGCATGTGATATGATACAGACAGCACGACAAAGAAGTATCTAGGTTCATAGGACCCATGTCAGAGTTCTGGCACTGGAACTTATTGATCCAAGTCACTTGATTTCCTGAGTCTCATTTTTTTTGGCATTTAATAAGAGCTGTACTGACCGTCTCATTGAATTGTTATGAGGAAAATACCTAGTATACAGTCTAGTGGCATATAAATGGAAATTATTACCATTAGTTAACTTGAAGACATAGAGAATCTCTGATTTCCATTGTGTTCTTCTGGTGTGAGAACTCTATTGATGCAGATAACAAACTCTCTATGACTCAGAACATGAATTCCAAGGTATTAACTAAGGCAGAGAGCCTATTTAGTGTGTCTGGCTTGCAAGTGTCAGGAGGAGATTTATAACCAGATCTTCCTGATTCCTATTCCATAGTGAATCTATTTAAAATAATTTCATTGTTGTTGATGGTGTTCAGTTTTGTTTAGTTCTTCTTCTCCTTCTCCTTCTTCTTCTTCTTCTTCTTCTTCTTCTTCTTCTTCTTCTTCTTCTTCT
>NW_027185764.1:55492165-55515677 GCF_028583685.1 Petaurus breviceps papuanus | reverse complement strand
CTTCTTCTTCTTCTTCTTCTTCTTCTTCTTCTTCTTCTTCTTCTTCTAGCAATTGGGGTTAAGTAACTTGCTCAAGGTTACATGGCCAGTTATTTCTGGGTGTGGTGCTAAGTATCTGAGCCCAGATTCGATCCCAGGTCTCCCGACTCTGGAGCCAGCGCTCTTATTTACTGTCCCACCTGGCCACCCCTGTTTAGTTCTTCTTGATTCATTTGGTGTTTCCTTGGCAAAAATGCTAGAGCGGTTTGTCATTTTCTTTTCCATCTCATTTTATGGATGAGAAAACTGAGGCAAATAAGGTTCAGTGACTTGCCCAGAGTCACATAGTGAGTAAGTGACTGAGGTCACATTTGAACTCAGGTCTTCCTTACTCTAGGCCTGGCACTATATCCACTGATTCATCTACTAATTTCTAATTAGCATTTATGTAGACTTATTTCCCTTTCTTTATATGACATGTTTGTTCTGGCTCATTCTCCCAGGACCAGTTTGTTGCATTTTGCCCTCTAGCCTCCCAGAGTTTTCTAGTACCCTGCATTGGTTGGGGAATCTCTCTGCATCTGTCTTCAACCCCTGCCAGTTTTGTTCCACCCTTTAGAAGACAGTGACTAATACCTCATTTTCATTTAACTACTTAGGATCAAATTAGCTTATACTTCCTTCAAAGATATAACAAGAATAAATATACAAGCATTTTCCTCTATATTTTTAGAGAATAATCCCTCATATGCCATCATGATCTCTGGGAAGAGGAAAAATATTAGACTTGCAGTTTCATTCAGTTCCTATGTAGCATAAAGTTTCACCAAGTTTAAATTCAAATAACCACAGGGCTATTTCCAAGACCCTTGGACTTCAGAGCTTCCCTAGTGGGCTGGCTCTAGCTTCCAGGTTCTCTTCCTGGGAACCTAGATACCCATAGCTAGAATTTCTGAGACAGAGGCTCCACTTCCTCTACATAAAAATGGGAAAGGAGAAAAAGATTAAAACTCCAACCCTGTTTCTTTGGGTCACATCCTGGGCCTTCCTTCTTTACCATACATCATTATCTCAGTGAGTGAAGCAATCTGTCACCCTCAGAGAAATTCAGGGAACAGTAGAGACTATTATTAGACAAGTAGGTGTAAAGATATAGATAAATCCAGCAATGAAGCCAGACAGAGGCTTCTCCCAAGTACATGGCAGGTTATCCAGAACATTCACCCATGTACCAGGTCTCTGGTATTCCAAAATCAAGTTCCTCAGCATCTGCCATGTGATCTGGGCATACTCCAAATCCCCATTTCACTTATATGTGGCTACAGGTTTGTGTATATAATAATAAGCATTCCTTAAGTGTCAATTATTTTCAAGGGCCTGTAATAGTTACCAGAGATACAATAAAATAAAATAGAATCTACCCACAAGGAGTTTATATTCTTCTGGATAATGCAATTCAAACGGAGACATGGATTATAAAGCTATTTGAGCAGAGACATGTCCTAAATGAAGAGATGGCCCTAAAAGTGGCATCTTCAAGGGAGTCAGTGTCTAAGAAGCAAAGATGAGAAAAGAATACATTGCAGGCATGTAAAAACTTGTATAAAGGGGAAAAAAAGAATTTAGAGATCACAAAATAGTTAACCACAAAACCCTTCTATTCTATAACTGATGAATCTGGGTCCCCAAAACAGGAAATGACTTAACTAAGGCTCATAGAAATGCACATTTGGTATCAGGCTGGGATTCAAATTTGGTTCTCCTCTCACTCCAAGCCCCAGTTGTCTCTCCGTAAGAGCATAGTACCACTAGGGTGTGATGTTTTATTTGTTTTGTTTTATTTGTTGGTGCCTAAATTGTGACTTAGGACAGAGAAGGATAATATAATATAATATGGGAACATCCTTATTAAGTTTAAAAAACAAAACTGGTGTGCCATTTCATTGTATGTCAACAGCAGCAATAGCAATGTGTATTTTACTATTGCATGAGACTGAAAACAAATTCCTTTTGATTATTCTATGTCTTTACTCATATGTAAACATTATTATTATATATTGTTTGCCCAAGAGAAAGTAGGTTCTGATATAAAAAGTCATTTTTTTCTTTGTATTCCCTGTAACCATCCTGGCACATAGTGTGAGTTCATCTAGACCCCTACTCTATTCCAATTAGTATTAAAATTTGATGTGTTTCCATGGAGTAGTGATTATAAGTTCTCTATAAGAGGTCTAGAACTCTGAACAGATTGTAAATTAACTTGCTTAATCCATAGGAAGTTAGCTAGAGGCCCTTTCCTCTGGCTTTTCCTTCTTATGGTGACCAAGTCAAGAATGGCAGAGATAACTTAATTATATGGAAAGTTTTGCAACTCTTTTTGTACTTCTGGACCACTCTCTCTTGTCCACCATGAGCAGATAACTTTCTTATGACCATCTTATGACCACTTAGTGGAGATGCCCCATACTTGGCCCAACCTAAGACCCCTTGCTGACATACCATTTCTAGATGATGCATCATTTATGGCCCTCCAGAGTAAGTTCTATCAACCAATGAGATTCTGTATTTCACCATGCCTCTGGCACATTTGGGGATCAAATCCTATAAAAACAAGGTCCTGGACTTTGGACCAGGGGTATCTCAGACAATGAGGAAGGTCAGAAGTCCTCTTCATTCGAGGTTACCATGGACCCTTTAATAAAATATCATTGGCTCAGAGCTCTGCCTCAGTTTATTTTATTATTGCATAACTTTCACCTTCACAATAGTACAATAGGAGCTTCACTATTACTTTTTGATTCATGTAATCTAAACCTAATTTCCGCCAAAAAGATTTTCAGTTCCCATAGTACTTGCAAATAGTTAGTCCTTTCCCAGGAAAGTATGTTCTTATGTTCAACAAATATTAGGTTGCAGTGTTTTTGCTTTTGTTTTTTTTTCTCTTTTTGTGGATGTTATCTAAAATCTGTACAATAAAACTACTTTGGGAGGTTTCTCTAGAAGGAAGTAGGTTTGATGATTATTGCTTGATAATATAATTTGAGATATGAATGGAATGCTATGTCCTCTTTAAACCTGCTACCCCCCCCATTGTTTCCCTGAATATCTTAGAACTTTTCTTTCTGTATTTGAATTTTGTTGTTTACCACTACTATAATTGTATAGTAAGGAATCTATACGTCAATTTAGATATTGTCATACTTTCTTGTTAAATTGGTGTAGCCCAACCATAGTGAATATTGAAGTGCCTGAATTGTGATTCAGGACACACACAGAGGAAAGGCAGTTTCAAGAACCTACAAGAAACCAAGTGAGTAGCTATGTCATGCCTAAGGGGAACATCATGAGTAGCTCATAAGGGGAAGAAAAGCACTTCCAGGGGCTGTATTACTCCCATTGCTACATATGCTCTAAGCTTAAACTCACTTTCCTCTGGATTCTCTATGTACTTCTGGAAGACGATGTCCTTGACTTTCAGAGTATGTTTTATACCAAAGGTTATGACTATACCATCTTAGAATATGTGTTTCTAAAGGCCAAGTAAATCTTACTAATGAATATCAACTGATTTTTTTTGAGGAAGCACATTGGTGTTGGTTCATGAAACAGAAAACCCAGCCACCACCTAGTTCCTCAGGGTCCCCTCATAAAGCAAGTAGTGACCCACCAGACCTGCCAGTGCAAGTGTGATTTGAGAGCATGAGACCCAATGAATGTACTATATAAAAATATAGTACATAGAAAAAGATGCAATAGGAGTGGCTAGATGGCACAGTGAATAGAACATCGGCCCTGGAGTCAGGAGGACCTGGGTTGGGAACTGGCATCAGACACAACACAAACATAGCCGTGTGACCTTGGGCAAGTCACTTAACCCCAACTGCCCTCCAAAAAGCAAAAACAGAAAAAGAGACAATGTACTCCAACCCTCTCATTTTACAGTTTAGGAAACTGGACTCAAGAAGTATAATAAAGGTAACAGGTGACCAACTGGAGACTTGAAACTATATCTTCTACCTTCAAATGCAGTGTTCTTTCATGTTCCATCATGTTGGAGTTTAGAAGAGAACACTATCATGCCAAAGCAAAGACTTTATTTTTGGATAAACATTTTTATGGAGTATTATAGTATTAAAGGTTGTATATTCTGTGTGATGAAATGAACAGGTCATTGTGAGATACAGGGCAGTAATTTCATTGATGGATTCTATACCACAAAATGTGCAAAACATAGCAAACCATTTCACCACAAAGATGAGAGGGGTCTAGGTTATATTTTATTGATGGCGATCTGATAAACAGTGGCAATAATTAAGTCTTTTCTTAAATCATTGTGTTACAAATGCAGCTATTTGAATCTACTTGATCTCTCATCAAACATTTTATATAGTTCTCCAGTACCTTATGAGTTATAAAGACAAGGATTAGAAAGGAAAGGTGTTTTGACAGTTTGTCACCTGGAGAAAATTTAGTTTAAAACTTCTTATACACGTTCATCTTTCATGTCCTCATAATAGCCTCCATAGGGTTTGTGAAAAGCTGTTCTTCTTATCAGAAGATTCTCAGAATTGCAAGAGTTGGGTGGCCTGTGAATCATTGTCTATTTACAATACTATCCTGCAGTAAAGTCACAGCAAATCGGTTTGATTTATTTTATTGTGCGATGATTTGTTGTAGACAGAGACTTTTAAATCTCCAATCTAGAAATAAAACAATTTTATTTCTTTCACCTTTGCTGAACTCTAGTAGTCTCTGAATAAAGGAATGCCCTATGCTATGTGTGTATATGTATATATCTGTAAAGGGTAAGTATCTTTGTATATCTAAAATATATGTGTATGAAATTTCATGAAATAATGATCATGGATGGTGTAAATGGAAACAGAATCTGTGTCTCATTCTCTGCTCTGTCACTTATTTTCTATGTAATTTCATCATTTATTTTCACAGATCAATAACTGCCTAATTTGTAAATTTTGTTGTATTATCTACAACTTAGGTTTGTTTTAAGAAAACTGCATTGTAAGGTGCTATACAAAGGTGACATTTTATAGTAGTATGTACATGCATACATACATACATACACACAGTTGTGTGTATGTATATGTGCAGGTATGTGTGTTTACACATATACTCACACACATACATGCATATGTTTTCACACTGGCCAGTTTTTCCCTGTTCATCATGCACTTTGCTGCCGATAGGAGAGTCTGTTAATCAACTACCATATTTTTGCATTCACCAATAATGTGACTACCTGGTACAAAATACCTTTTGTTGATAAGACCTTTCTATGTGTTGTCTCTGCCTATTAGAATGTAAGCACCTATGCTATAAGAATTGAGAGAAGTGATGGGTTCAGAAAAAAATTTGGTAAGTTTTGTGTGAACTGATGCAGAAGATTTGTCTTCCTGAGTTCAAAACCTTGTCTCACACAATGACTAGCTGTATGACTCTGAGCAAGTCACTTAATCCTGTTTGTCTCCATTTCCTCATGAGAAAAATAAATGAGATAGAGAAGGAAATGGCAAACTACTCCAATATCTCTGCCAAGAAAGCCCCAAATGGGATCACAAATATTCAGTCATGACTTAAAAACTGAGCAATTACAATGACAATACAAAGTGAAGTGAGCAGAAACTAGAAAACAAATTTATACAATACACGATAACAATACAAGTTTGTTTAAGGCTGTAGAGAAAAATTTACAAATATTAAGACTGATAAATATAATGACCAAACATGATTCCAAAGGGCTTCTGCTACCCATCTCCTAACAAAGAGATGATGGATTAAAGATACAGGGTGAAACAAATATTTTTGGACCTAGTCAGTGAGGGAAATGTTTTTCTTGAATATGAATATCTGTTCATAAAGTATCTGTTACAAAGTTTGACCTTTGTTTTGCTATTTTATTTTGTTTTGTTTAAGTTGGTGGGGAGTGAAAGAGAAAATAATTATTTGACAACTAAAATAAAATGAAAAATGCCTTTCCCCCCACAAAATGTGTAAGATCTTTGAATGTTCAATTTTTTTCACTTTTGTATTTGTATCACCAGTACTTAGTACAGTGTCTGACATATAGTAAACAAAAAATCCCAACTATAATTCCATGCACTCATTCCAGGATTTTTTAAAATAGGTCTTTCACAAGTGTATAAGGATATCATATTAGCCCAGTCATGAAAAGTAAGTTCAAAATGTTCTCAACTACTTAGGCAATGTATTTTAATCTCTCATAGGTATTAATATTTAAGAGAGACTATACAAACTTAATTATTTGTAATTTGCCTTCCAACACCTAAGATTCCTGGGATTTTAGGAAAACACAGAAGTGTCTTAATTCAGTCACTTTCTGACTCTTAAGGACAGAACACTTTCCTCCTAGACACATATTCAGGGAGAATAATCCTTTCTTCCCAACATCATAATTATATGGAGATTGTGATGGAAGCTTACTGAAAGGGTGGATCAGGAAGGGTGAAGCAGAGCCTAGAGGAAGCTGGGAGTCAGAGTAGCTATAACAGAGGGAGAGAGAGGATACAGGAAAGGAGATAGCATGTATGAGTGTTTGTGAGAAGGCTTTGGTATGGTCTTGCTCTCTACAGTGTTATATAGATTTCTTTGTTTCTATAATGGATTTGGCTTTCTGATATTGGAGTATGACTTTCTGGCATCTGAATAAATGATTTGCTTCTCTCTTCTATATGGAGAGTGGTATATTTTCCAATTCAGAATTATACCATCATATCCATTATTGCCATCGGTGCTATGAATATTGCCTTGGCAATATGCATTTGCCATCATGAACAAGATTGCAAGGTATCAGATCTCTATTTGGAGGCCAACGGACTTTAGAGGAAAAAATAGATATCCCAAGTTGGGAGGATTTACCTTATTCCTCCCTAGCAAGGGGATAGGTAAAAGCACCGGACCCTGTGAAAACTGGGAATGGAGGCTACAGAAGGGAGAACCTAGAGATTTAGAAAGATGTTTGCAAGGAATATCAATCAATCCAGGTGATGTACTGACAGGAGTGTGTAGAAGAGGCTGGGTTTTACTAACAAGTTACTTTATTTTATGTACAAGCAGAGACAAATTGCTGCAGAAGAAAGTTCAGATGGCAAGGCAGTTAGCTGACTTGCACGAGAAACTTTCTGTGGTACAGCATGTGAGCTTTCCTTCAGAAGACCAAGCTGGAAGGTCTCAGGTAGTGGGAGAATGGGTTACTGTTTGGGAGTTGACTGGTTTTTATGAGAATCTTTCTGTTCATTTCGCTAGAAAAAAGTGAAAAACTAGTAAAATGAAGGTACATGCAACTCTGACACGGGTTGAGCCTCGTTCCCCTGATGACTGACAGGAGAATGGGTAATGTTAGATGAGGCTTCTCAGGCAGAAGTTTGCCCAATACTGAGAAGAAAGCAGGAGAAAGAGGGGGGAAACACAGAATTCAGGGAGATAATTGAGGAGGTCACTCAGCAAGAGGTCACTGATATGTTAAGTCAATTCAGGATGCTAGAATCATTAGTGTTTTGGATGGTAAAAATTGGTGGTGAAGGAATCATAAGAGTATCAATAGATAACATACATTGTTTGAAATGTGTAGGTTTAGAAACTTTAGCATCTTTTATGTAAAGTTACTGTAACAGCTGATGCATCAAAAAAGAAAAAAAAGTACATCAGGATATACATTTGGTAAACTATTCAGCCCAGACAGTTATACAGTATCTTAATTTAATCAGAAAGTTTTATGTTTTCCTCCTCACAAACAGACAATAATGCAATGCACTATTCAGTACAGTACAGAATTCCAGTTGTACACAAAACTTGTGAAATATATCACTAATAATAATTTACTAAATACCAAAGTTTAATATTAAAGATAGATGATCATCCCTGAAAAGGGCTGGGAGAAACATTCCACAAGTGGAGCTAATCCTCCTTGAACATGAGAGGGAGAGAGATACACAGAGAGACAATGTATGAAGCACAGTGGTCTGCCATATGCAAGCTTCACCTAGAATATTGGATAGAAAGATAGATGTGTATGTATATATGCATATTGTATACAAATATATACATATGTGTACTTACATATACATATATATATATAATATAATATTGTTTTATGAAGGGTCAAGGATCCATAGGATGTCAGCCATTGGGTTTACATTCCCAGTAATTGTATTCCATGATGATTA
Organism: Petaurus breviceps papuanus; assembly: GCF_028583685.1. NCBI lineage: Eukaryota > Metazoa > Chordata > Mammalia > Diprotodontia > Petauridae > Petaurus > Petaurus breviceps. Next base: position 55,507,494 of record NW_027185764.1, on the reverse strand, counting down.
GATGAAGGAATTGAGAATGTTAAATAGGAAATGTTAATAGGAAACTATCTGGAGAGAAGGGGATGTATTGACATAAGAAATGTAAGATCTGTTCCTGGTAAGAGGGATTAAATTTTGTGTATTTGGTCCTATATTAGTACAATTGTCTCAAGGAATTAGGTGAAAATCCATAAGAGGTATGGAATTCCATGGGAAGGAACAAGTTCTCCATCAAGACAAAGATGAGTATAAATTTGTGATGATGTAGAAGGGCATCTTTGTCAGGTCCCATTGAATCCAATGACCAATAAAGTTTCTTCTAATTTGTGGAATTCTAATATAATACAAATTCTTCACTTTGCAGTTTGGGAAATTAATGTCGAAAAACTTTAAGTGATTTTCCCCAAGAACTTTACATACCAATGCTCCTTCACCTCAACAATAAAAAAAAGAACAGCTGCTTTCATTTGTTTGTCAAGGAAGGCTTTGTTCATAAGAGTAATATAGAAAACCAAAATAGTAATTATAAATGTGTTCTTGGTTAACAGTCATGATATTCACTGACAGAAAAGTTCATATAGGTATATCACTTAAGTTAACCTTTAAAAAGTTAAATGAATCTAAATACTATTATAAACTTGTGTTATGACTTTTTTCAAGTTCATGTTGACTGTAGGCAAAAGTTTTCTGACAATAATACTATTATTTATATAAAATGAAGTATGTATGTGTCTATGTGTGCCTTTTCATGCCTTTTTGTATTTGCCTATGCTATAGAGAAATATTGAAGGAATCTTCCCAGGTTAAATGACACAGTACAAGATATTTTGTGTAGAATTCTAGGCCTGGCAAAATTATTCTCCTATGTGAACCAATTGTGTATATTAACCACCTGAAAATTCTCATCCTGTCCACAAATACCCCCTTAATATGTATTGTTTACTATCTGCCAAAAACTATAGTAAACATTTTAAAATTTTATCTAATTTAGTCCCCACAATAACCTGAGAGATAGTTGTTATTATTATCCCCACTTTACAGATGAGAGAAACTGAGGGAAACAGGGGTTAAGTGACTTGCCCAGAGTCACAGACCTAGTAAGTGTCTGAGGTTGAATTTAAACTCAGATTTTTTCTGACGCTAGACCTAGAAATCTATCCACTTGCACTAACTACTTTTCTTTAATCGATGATACTTGTATTAAGCAGGTGGCCAAGAGCTTAATTTATTAAGGAACAATCTGCAAACTAGAGTTCAGTGCAGGTGTTCCACAATGTGAAGATATAACCCAGATGCTGATTGATGGGGGTTCTCCAATGTATAGGTGGCCAAGGATTGCTCTTATATGAGTTCCTACAGGAAAAAAACTGAGAAGTATGAATGATCAGTGACCAAGGGCAAGTTAGAAGCAACCCAAAGCCTGGGAAAGAATCATAAAGATCAACTGTAAGAAAAGCTCATTTCATTCTACAGCTAATAGTGATCATTCTCGCAGAGAAAGTTCTCCTTGTTTTGTCAAAAGTAACTGGTATATCCCTTCAAATTGTATTTTAGTTATCAATGGGTTAATCAGCAGAAAGAACAGTCATTTTGGAAGACATAATAAGGAAGAAGGGAAGAAATCATTTAGAAATGGCTACAGATCATTAATACCTGACTAAGTGTTTCATTAAATGTCTTTACATTAAATTTGTAGCCATTTGGTATGATTTAATGGCTCATGAGTAGCATGTTTCACTAGACAACTAACATAAAAGAACAAGGGGACTTAAAATAAAAAGAGGTCTGTGAGTATCTGAGGAGCACTCACATGAAGAGAACACATATGGGATTTATGTTTTGGAGAGGCTCTAGCAACTCAGGAATCCGCTGTATTTCTTTTCTTGTTATTTTCTTTCCTTTTTTGCAATTTTTTTCCCCCTGAACAAGGCTTATACAGCAAAGTCCTATGATGTTTATTTTCTTTTTCCAGGAGAGACACATTGATTTTCCAAACAGTTACTAATAACATTTTATGTCAAAGATTGACTTTGTATTATTGTTTGCTTGAAATGGATTATTGTTTTCCTTGCTTTTTGGAGTATTGGGCCAAATAGCTACCATGACTACTCAGTTATTGGAAAATTTGAGTGCAGTAATGAAACCATCTAAATTGAAGTGGGGAGCAGCTATATATTGTAGTAGAATATATTGAAAGTCTTTTACACAATGCTTCTGCCACTTGGAAGGAATGTGAGATGGACTCTAAGGAATAAAAGGATAAAGATGAAGTTATAGCTGAATTAGAGAAGCTGTCTAAAAGAATGGTAGACCCCAACATCCTTGGGAAGATAAATGTTAATGAGGCTTTTGATAAACTAGTTATTAAAAGCCTCAACTGCTGACCAGGAAAAAATGAGAATGCTTAAAGTATTCCTAATAAAATAAGGAGTAACTGTAAATGATATAAAGGGCTCATGTTTAAAGCCACACCATCTTGTGCATTTTGTGATTCGGAAGCAAAATTATCTCCATCAGTTCACAGCTTAGGGGAGCACCCCCCCCAACAGTGACTTAGGATCCACAGTGCTCAAAAACCAATGATTCCAGGATAGATAATGTTTGTGAAGAGCTGACAGTCTAATAAAATTACTATAGTGACTCAATAGGTAACATGTGTGACTTGGAGGGGAAACATTGTCCACTGCCAAATTTTTTTTAAAGTCTTCAGTATGAGGCTGGAAAAAGAATATGATATAGGTGTCGCATGGAACTAATGTAAAGAAACATTTTTATGGGGCAGCTAGGTGGCGCAGTGAAGAGAGCACCGGCTCTGGAGTCAGGAGGACCTGAGTTCAAATCCAGCCTCAGACACTTTACACAAAAAAACTAGCCGTGTGGCCTTGGGCAAGTCTCTTAACCCCAATTGCCCTCCAAAAAGAAAAAAAGAGAAGTATTGTTATAGAGAGGGAACATATATTTGACATTGTATACACACTAAAGGTGCAACGTCCCAGGTATTTGAATGTCTCCAGAGAGCCAATTTCCTACTTCTAGAAGTGCTAAGGATTTATATTAGGAATTCATATATGCTTCCTAACAGAAGGGAGAGAAATTCCCCAATTTTGTTATAAGGCCAGAGAACCTGCTCCAGAGGATCAAGGGTATGATGTCTTTTAGATATGTTGAACCAAATCAAAGGCTCTTGAAGACCATATATGATGTCACAATATGAATGCACCTATAACTTCAAGGTTGAAAAGAATAGTTTCCTTGCTGCCCAACTGAGACACAAATGAAGAAAGTATGGTCTGGATGAATTTTCTGGAGCAACAGAGTGGTGACATTCAGGGAACAAGGTATGAGGGGACTGAGAATATTGGAGCAGAAAGTGATGGTAGGAATTGAATGATCCATATTGACTTCATTTTGTGACTCACTTCAGGAGCTACTTCAATTCTCTTTCTACTCAACTATGAGTATAGTCAAAATTCTGTCAAAATGATCAATCAATCAACCAATCAATACATATTTATTAAGCAACTACTGTGTGATAATGAGAAATGAAAATATAAAGATTTTATTAACTGAATAGTGGGTCTTGGTTCTCAAATCCATTTGTATAATTTTATGAAGGACAATTACATTTTATAATTCAACAGACAGTACAGGGTGGGCATCTCTGAATCGACAGAAAAAGAGCTAGACAAACTTGAATTATAGCACAATAAACTATAAAAAAAATTGAACACAGTGGCTCTGGGTGTGACTAGGTAAAATTAGTAACTCAGGAGAGTCAGTGTTCTTTGCTACAAATTCCAGTCTATTCAACGCACAGCCAGAGGACTGTAGAAATTTAAGTGGGGGGACTCAATACCTGGGCATTTTGACTACCCATGAATCCTTGTGTGGGAATTCATAAGATGAGAGTCAGGGGAGATAGGGAGCATCAAAGAAGTATTAAACCTTTAACCCAAAGTCGTGCATACTCCACTAGACTTCTCCTTTGTCTCCAGAAACTCTTCTTAGAAATAAAGTCAACTCTGAAACTCAGAGCTCTGCAGTAGTCACTGCTCTTTGGTCTTCTTTATCCCTCTGAGTGTCAAGGGTCAAGGATGGAATTAGAAAGCTCTTCAAAATCCTCTTTAAAGGATAATGTCTTCTGAGAGACACTTATCATTTCCCACTTTACTGCAGGACTTCGTCATGGTCTTGCTTCAGCTACCCCTCCTCCACCTACACATCAGTTCTCTATCTAGAGATGGAAAGCATTTTTTCCTTATAGAGTTGAGGGGAATCATTGGATTAATCAGAGTTACTAAGTCTTTTAGAGTTGATTTTCTTACACTGTTGCTGTAGTGTTTACAATGTTCTCATAGCTAAGTTCATTTTACTTTACTTCAATTCACATAAGTCTTCCCATGTTTTTCTGAAACAACTACTGCTCATCATTTCTTCTGGCACAATATTATTACATCAAAATCATGTGTCACAACTAGTTGAGTCATTCCTCAATTTATAGGCATCCTCTTAGTTTCCAGTTCTTTGACACCACAAAAAAAGAGCTTCTATATTGTATGTATGGGTCCTTTTCCATTTTCTTTTACCTCCTGGGGGTAAGGTACTAGTGGCACTATTGCTAGGTTAAATGGCATGCATGTTTTTTTTTTATAACCTTTTGGGTATAAATCTAAATTGTTCTTCAGAATGGTTGCACTTGTTGACATCTCCACTAAAAATGAATCAGTGTATCTATTTTTCCACACTCCCATTCCCAAAAAATTTTAGTCCAATATCAGAAAAATGTCCCTTTAGATGGAGAACCTCAGGAACTACCTTAAGAAATCGATTAGTAAATAGTGTCAACAAAATTTCTAGTAGTAGTAGTAGTAGTAGTAGTAGTAGTAGTAGTAGTAGTAGTAGAAGAAGCAGCAGTAGCAGCAGCAGCAGGGATAGAAAAAACTAGCCTTCTAAGTTTTGCAAGTTGCTTTACCAATATTATCTCAATAACTCTGTGAGATAGTTATTATCATTTCCATTGTACATATGAAAAGCTGAGGCAGGAAGAATGTTAATTACTTTCCCAGTGTCACAGAGATAGGAAGTACCTGAAGTTAGATTTGAACTTAGGTCTTACAGACTTCTGGCCAAGCATTTTATAGAGTGTAGCACCTAGTACTAATGCTACAAAAAATGATTGAGATATTGGAATGATATACATATTTAGAAACAGAAAAACAGCACTAAGTTCAGTTCACAAATTCAAGATGTCCTTTACTGGTTGCCTGTCAGACAGTTCTCAAAGTTGGACATGTATAATGAGTTTTATTAGAACCTAATATTAAAGGAAGATAAGAATATGCATCCTTTTCAAACAAGACATTCCCAGTTAGGAGTAATATAAGAAGATATACAAAGGGTAACCACAGGAGTTGCTATGCAATTCTTTTATTGGTGCTAGGAATAGAAAGGATTAGAAAGAACAGAAGAAATTATAGTACAAGTAAAATTAAAAAAAAAACTTAGGAATTTGGTAATCTGGAGAAAGGGGGCAGGGGGAAATTGCAACAAAACGAAATTGGTGTGATGAAACAAATTATAAGGATGAACTGGAGGATTTAACAAAGGGGAATTATGTAGGGAATGTTGAAAATGGACAATAAAAACTTAAAAGTATGCCACTAAATTAAAATGGATTAAATTTCACAAGAAAAAGAAATGAAAAGGAGACAACCATAAAACGGTGTCACATGAAATAAATATACTAATAAGAAATTGAATATTGAACATGAGAGACTAAAGCAAAATTAATTATGTTTTAGGCAACCCCCCCCCAAAAACAGACATTATCAAAATGATTGCATAGGAGCCAAAAGTAAAAATTGATTATGTCAAAAAATCAAGAAGGAAATTTCATTCTTTGTAAAGCACTCATAGACAATAAAAACAGTAACATTAAGAAAACTTACACACTCTATTCACACATAATATGACTAAGAAAACCTCCAAGAATATCAGAATATGAAATAAAAGCACATTGTTAGTCTCCCAATATTGCAGTAAGAAACATTTCCAGAAAGAAATATTGGAAGGGGAAATGTCACTTCAACATAATCATAAAACTCATAAGATTTTGGAGTTCACCTAGTAAGACACACATAAGAAATATACAAATAAAAAGTATGATTTATAGAAATAATTGAAGACAAATATGAAGGAATCTTTATTGTTCAAGGCTAGAGTGTGCTGATGTGCTTTTTTAAATTTATTTTTTTATTTAAAAAATGATCACTCTACTTGAATTTTAATTTACAATTTTCTTTTCTTTGCCAATCATTCTATGAAACTGGAATCCCAATAAGGAGACACAGAAAAACCAATATATTATTTCTAGTACTTTTTTCATGATATGGTTGAATCTATTAGACAGATTATTAAACAAACTGATGCATGGATAGCAGAGCATTGTCATGCTATATGAAAAGACTTTGATGTTGCATAAGACTGAAGGCAAAAGAAAAAGGGAATGAGAGAGGATGAGATAGATAGTGTCATGGAATCAATGAATGTGAGCTTAGACAGATTTGGGGAGATACTGGAGGATAGAAGAGCCTGCTGTTGTTCATGGGATCATTAAGAGTCAGATGAGACTGTATGACTTAACAAAAACAATCAGTATGAAAGAATGAATATGAGAAAGTGAGAGAACATGGGAACATTTATCAACTGATGCAGAGTAAAGCAATTTGAACTAGATAAACAATATATAAAGTGAATACAGTAATGTAAATGAGCAAAGTACACAAAATGCAAACATAAAGATGATGTTGAATAACTGTAACAATAAATATTGGACTCAGAAAAGAAATGAAGATGTACACTTTCCTCTTTTTGGAAAAATGTTGGGGAAACATGGATCTAGGACATTACATTTATTGTCATGTGCCACAATTTTGCCATTTGTTTTAGCTTAACTTGTTTTCTTCTTTTAGGAAATGGATTATTGAGAGGCAGGGCCAGAAGGCACAGCTGGCAGATGCAGAGGCCGGCCCGGAAGGCGCAGCCAGCAGAGGAAAGCCTGGAAGGGGCCTGATCAACTCGGAGGGCAAGTCATCCCACCAACTACAAGGGCCACTATCAGGCCTATCACCAAAATGCTGGGACTGGAAAGAACAAGGTATGAAGCAAATACAGGGGCCCCTGTCCTGTACAGCAAATACTCCTGGGGCTACCACTTCATAGCCCAGAAATTAAAAAAAATAAAAGCCCCTATCAGGACCTCCAAAGACCAGGATGACAGAGTGAACCTCACCTGCTCCATACCATGCCCCCCCACCCTGAAAACATAGTAACTCTTGCCCCAGGGCAAAACCCTCTACAATAAAGGCTTAGGATGCTTAGAGGAAGTGCATGTCCTGCCTCAAAATGGGTAGAAAGCAGACTACAAAGACAAAGACTCTGGAGTCCTACTATCCTCAGAGGGAGGAAACAAAATCAGAGCGAGACGATGTGGACTCCACACCCACAGCTGAAACATCAACAGGGAATGGGTCCCAAGCACAGAAGGCTCTCCAAGATGAGATAAAAAGGAACTTTGAAAACCAAATGAGAGAGATAGAAGAAAAAATGAATAATTCTCTCAAAATGAAAATAGCAGAATTAGAAAAACATTATAATGAAGAAAACATCTCTCTAAAAAGAAATGTGTATGATATGGAAAAGGAGGTCCAAAACTTAACCAAGGAAAATGATTTGCTAAAAACTAGCATCAACCAAATTGAAGCAAATAACTCTATGAGGAACCAAGAATTAGTCAAACAAAACAACAAGAATGAAAAATTAGAAAAAGAGGTAAAATACCTCAATCAAAAAGTAACTGACCTGGAAAACCGATGCAGGAGAGGTAATCTGAGAATCATAGACCTACCAGAAAATCATGATGAAAAAATGAGCATGGACAACATTCTCCAAGAGCTTGTTAAGGAAAACTGCCCTGAGATACTAGAACCTGAGATTAAAATAGAAATCGAGAGAATCCACCGGACACCTGCTGAAAAAGACCCCAAACTGAAAAGTCCTCGAAATGTTGTAGCCAAATTCCAGAACTACCAGATAAAAGAGAAAATACTTGAAGCAGCCAGAAGGAAACAATTCAAATATCAAGGGTCCACAGTGAGGATTGCACAGGATTTGGCAGCCTCTACACTGAAAGATCGGAGGCAGTGGAATACAATTTTCTGGAAGGCAAAAGAGTTCAGGTTACAACCAAGGATCACTTACCCAGTGAGACTGAACATATTCTTCCAGGCAAAGAGATGGTCATTCCATGATACAACAGAGTTCCAGATCTTGATAAAAAAGCCAGAACTTAATGTAAAATTCAACCTCCAATTATGAGATGCAACAGTGATGTAGAAAGGTAAACAAGGAAAACACACACACACACACACACACACACACACACCCTACTATTTGATAAGACAAAACTGGTTATAGACAAGTAGAGGGTATGAGTATAAAAAACACAAAATAATGATTGAAAAAAATCTTATTAACATCTACAAAGGGACTGCAATGGAAGAAAAGGAGTGAATGAAGTGGAAAAGGGTAAATTATGCCACACAAAGAGGCACAAAAACTCCATAGCAGAGGGGAAAAAAAGAGGGATTTGGGAAGCATATGTGATTTTCCCTTATTGATTCTGGTGCAAGGAGGGAATAACAACCAGTTAAGCATAAAATTCTATGGAGAAGAAATGCAAAAAGTATCATTTTAAAGGGAAAGAAGGGAAGGAGAGGAGCTTTGCATGAGATTTGTTCCTGTTACACTTGGTGTGAAGAAGAAATAACATACTTCATTAAGTATAAAAATATCCTACAAGCAGTAGGAGGGGGAAAGGGCTATGAAAGGGGGAGTGGTTAGTAGGGAGGGAAGAAGTAAGGGGAAAGGGGAGGAAAAGGGAGTGGGGTTGATATGGGAATACTGAGGGAGGTGGTGGTCAAAGGGAAAACTATAAAGGGAGGGAAGGGAGAAGGGGGAAAAATATGAACATTAACAGGGGTGCAAATAGGATGGAGGGAAGGAAACAGATAACAATAATAACTGTAAATGTGAATGGAATGAACTCTCCCATAAAACAGAGATGGATAGCAGAATGGATTAGAAATCATAATCCTACAATAAGCTGTTTACAAGAAACACATCTTAAACAGAGGGATACACACAGGGTAAATGTAAAAGGCTGGAGTAAAATATATCATGCCGCAGCTAAAATAAAAAAAAAAAAAGCAGGGTAGCAATCCTTATCTCAGATAAAGCAAAAGCAAAAATTGACCTAATTAAAAGAGAAAAGGAAGTTAACTATATCCTGTTAAAAGGCACCATTGGGAATGAAGCAATATCATTACTTAATATATATGCACTGAGTCGTATAGCATCGAGATTCCTAAAGGAGAAGGTAAAGAAATTAGAGGAAGAAATAGATAACAAAACTATACTATTGGGAGACCCTAATCCTCCTTCTCTGAACTTGTTTAATCTAACCTCAAAATAGACAAGAAAGAAGTTAAGGAGGTGAACAGAATTTTAGAAAGGATAGGTATGATAGCTTTCTGGAGAAAACTGAATGGGGATAAAAAGGAATATACTTTCTTCTCAGCAGTTCATGGCACATACTCAAAATTTGACCACGTTCTAGGGCATAAAATCCTTACAATTCTATGCAGTAAGGCAGAAATATTAAATGCATCCTTCTCAGATCATGATGAAATAAAAATATATATGCAATAAAGACCCATGGAAAGACAGACTGAAAACTAATTGGAAATTAAACAATTTAATCCCATAGAATGAGTAGGTCAAAAACGAAATTATAGAAATGATCAGTAATTTCATTCAAGAGAATTATAATAATGAGACAACATACCAAAATTTGTGGGATGCATTAAAGGCAGTTCTTAGGGGAAGTTTTATATCCCTTTGTGCATACATGATTAAATTAGAGAAAAGGGAGGTAAACGAATTGGGCATGCAATTGAAAAACCTAGAAAAAAGAACAAATTCAAAATCCCCAATTAAATACTAAATTATAAATTTTGAAAACCAAAGGAGAGATGAATAAAAGTGAAAATAAGAAAACTATTGAATTAATAAATAAAATTAAGAGCTGGTTTTATGAAAAAACAACAACAAAATTGAGAGACTCTTATTCAATATGATAAAAAAAAGTAGAAAACCAAATTAGGCGTATCAAAAATTAAAAAGTGAATCTACCTCCAGTGAAGAGGAAAACAAAACAATAATTAGGGATTATTTTTTCCCAAATGTATGCACATAAATTTGACAATCTTAGGGAAATGGATGAATATTTACAAAAATACAAGTTGCCCAAATTAACTGAAGAGGAAAGAAATTACGTAAATAACCCCGTCTCATAAAAAGAAATTGAACAAGCCATCAGTCAACTCCCTAGGAAAAAAAATCTCTCAGGCCAGATGGATTTACTAGTGAATTTTATCGAACATTTAAAGAACAATTGATTCCAATGCTCTACAAACTACTTGGAAAAATTAGTGAAGAAGGAGTTCTACCAAATTCTTTCTATGACACAAATATGGTACTGATACCTAAATCAGGAAGAGATAAAACAGAGAAAGAATATTATAGACCAATCTCCCTCATGAATATAGATGCAAAAATTCTAAATAAAATATTAGCAAAAAGACTACAGCAACCTATCTCAAGAATAATACACTTTGATCAGGTAGGATTTATCCCAGGAATGCAAGGATGGTTTAATATTGGGAAACCATCAGTATAATTGATCATATCAACAATAAAACCAGCAGAAACCACATGATCATCTCAATAGATGCAGAAAAGGCTTTTGACAAAATACAACATCCATTCCTGATAAAAACTTTAGAAATTATAGAAATAAGAGGAGCCTTCCTTCAAATAATTGGCAGCATCTATTTAAAGCCATCAGCAACTATTATATGTCATGGGGAGAAGCTAGAAGCATTTCCCATAAGATCAGGGGTGAAACAAGGGTGTCCACTATCATCCATCTTAGTTAAACTGGTTCTAGAAATGTTAACAGTGGCAATTAGAGAAGAAAACGAAATCAAAGGAATCAAATCAAGCAAAGAAGAGACCAAGCTATCACTCTTTGCAGATGATATGATGATATACTTAGAGAATCCTAAAGAATCAAGTAAAAAACTACTTGAGACAATAAATAAACTTGGCAAAGTTGCAGGATATAAAATAAACCCACATAAATCCTCGGCATTCCTATATATTTCCAATGAAATTTAACAGCAAGAGATAGAAAGAGAAGGGCAGCCAGGTACCACAGCGAGTAAGAGCACCAGCTCCAGTGTCAGGATTGACCTGGAGATCGAATCCTGGGCTCAGACACTTAGCACCCACCCAGAAATAACTGGCCGTGTAACCTTGAGCAAGTTACTTAACCCCGATTGCTTAGGGGTGGCCAGGTGGCTCAGCGAGTAAGTGCACCAGCTCCAGCGTTGGGACGACCTGGAGATCGAATCCCAGACTCAGACACTCAGCACCACACCCAGAAATAACTGGCCCTGAACCTTGAGCAAGTTACTTAACCCCGATTGTTTAAAAATAAAAGAGATAGAAAGAGAAATCCCATTTAAAGTTACTGTAGACATTATAAAATATTTGGGAATATACCTGCCAAACCAAACCCAGGACCTATATGACCACAACTACAAAACACTTTTTTTACACAAATAAAGTCAGATCTAACTAATTGGAAAAATATCAATTGATCGTGGATGGGTCAAGCTAATATAGTAAAAATGACATTTTTTCCTAAATTAAATTATATATTCAGTGCCATACAAATCAATTTACCAAAAACTACTTTATAGAGCTAGAAAAAATAGTAACAAAATTCATTTGGATGAGTAAACAGTCCAGAGTATCAAGGGAATTAATGAAAAGAAATGTTAGGGAAGGTGGACTAGCTATACCAGATTTCAATCTGTATTATAAAGCAGCAGTCATCAAAACTACTTGGTACTGGCTGAGGAACAGAGGAGTGGATCAATGGAATAGATTAGGCACCTGAGATTCAGAAGTCAATGACTATAGTAATCTATTGTTTGATAAGCCCCAAGACACTGGGTTTGGGGATAAGAAGTCAAAATGTGACAAAAACTGCTGGGAAAACTGAAATATAGTATGGCAGAAACTGGGCATAGACCAGTATCTAACACCATATACCAAAATCAAGTCTAAATGGGTGCATGATCTAGGCATAAAGGTTGATATTGTAAGGAGTCTCATAAAACAAGGAATAGTTTACCTGTCAGACTTGTGGAGAGGGAAAGACTTTATGACTAAAAATAATTAGATAACATTATAAAATGCAAAATGGATAATTTTGACTACATGAAATTGACTTCAATGAAATTGAAAAGCTTCTGTACAAACAAAGCCAATGTAACCAAGATTAAGAGGGAGGTGGGAAATTGGGAAAGAATCTTCACAACCAATATCTCTGACAAAAGACCCATTTCCAAAATATACAGAGAATTGAGTCAATTTTATAAGAATGAAAGTCATTCCCCAATTTATAAATGGTCAAAGGATATGAGCAGGCAATTTTAAGAGAAAGAAATTAAAGATATCTATACGCACATGAAGAAATGCTCTAAATCACTATTGATTAGAGAAATTCAAATTGAAACAACTCTGAAGTACCACATTTAACCAGTCAGATTGGCTAAGATGACAAAACAGGAAAATGACAAATGATGAAGAGGATGTGAGCAAATTGGAACACTAATGCATTGCTGGTGGAGTTGTAAACTGATCCAGCCTTTCTGGAGAGCAATCTGGAATTTTGCCCAGAGGGCTATCAATATTTTCATATCATTTGACGCAGCAATACCACTCCTAGGGTTATATCCCAAAGAGATCATAGAATTGGGAGGAAGACCTATATGTACAGAAATGTTTATAGCAGCTCTTTTTGTGGTGGCAAAGAATTGGCAATTAAGGGGGTGCTCATCAATTGGGAATGGCTGAACAAGTTGTGGTATGTGCATGATATGGAATATTATTTTGTTATAAGAAACGAGCAGCAGACGATCTTCATATTTACCTGGAGAGCCTTATATAAACTGATGCTGATTGAGAAGAGTAGAAGCAGGAGAAATGTGTATACAATTACAGACAGAATGTATGTGTGATGACCAATTTTGATAGACTACATTCTTCTCAGCAATGCAGTGATATAAGTCAATCCCAAAAGACTCATGATGGAGAGAAATATGTGCATCCAGAGAAAGAACCAGAAAGAACTGAGTTTATATTCAGGGGGAAGCAAAATACTGGATCTTTTTCCTTCTCTTGTTTGGTTTTATGTCCTCTTTACCATTTTTCATTCCATCTGAAACAACCCATCTTTATAACATGACCAATGTATAATGTGAAAGTATTTATAGATCCTATACTTGAGTATATGCCGCCATGGGGGGGTAGTAAAGGAGGGGGACAAAATGTGAAACTCAAAGAATTGTGGAATTGAATCCTGTAAGCTACAATGAAACAAACAAATTAATTAAAAATAAAAAGAATAAATTTAAAAAAAAGAAATGGATTATTAGGGGGTCTAGGTGGCGCAGTGAGTAAAGCACCAGCCCCGGAGTCAGGAGGACGAGAGTTAGGTTCCGTCCTCATTCACTTAACACCCACACAGAAAAACTAGCCAAATAACCTTGGGCAAGTTACTTAAACCCAATTGCCCTCCAAAAAGAAAATTTGAGAAAAGGATTATTAAACAGAAATTATATCTATAAATCACTGCTGTCTCTATCTATCTATTTTAAAACATTAACAAATAAAAGATAATATAAACTGAATAAATGATTAAAATATCAAGAAAATAAATGTCAGCCTTAAGAAAACCTAAATTTTTTTGAAATTAAGAGAGAAATAGAGAAAATTGGAAAAGAAGATTGTTGAACTCATGAAACAGAGCTGTTCTAAAAGATTAATTGAACTGATAAATTATTAGCTAATGATCAAAAATGAGAAATGATACAAATAACAAAACTGAAAAGGAACAGGATTAATTCATTTTGAATATAGAGGAAATGAAGAGAATTATAAGCAACAGCTAGGGACAGGAATATAGCAAAATCAATGATTTAAGAGAAATAGACTATTTCCTTAAGAATTAGGAAATAACCAAATTAGTTGACACCTTAGTTGACACCAAAGAAGCAGACACCTTAAATAACACAGTTGAAACAATAATTCTATGACTCGGGCTCTAATAAGACATTGCATATAAGAAAAAGGAAGGGGAAAGACATGAAAGGGAAGAAGGCATGAGTGAGATCTATACTCAAACTAAATGAGCAAATGATAAATTAGCTATCAGAGAAAGAAGTCCTAGGGCCAGATGGATTTTAAAGTGAATTTTATCAAATATTTACATAGTAATTAGTCACTATGTTGAATAAAATATACTAAAAATCAGAAAAAGTAGACAATCTAGCAGATTTCTTTTATGATACCAATAATGCCCTGATATTCCATCCATAGAGCAAAAAGGAAGGAAATAGTACAATGTAATTAATGAACATTGGAGCAAAATTTTAAATCTATTTTAGCAAAGAGACTACTGAAAAATAAATATTTGTACATATTTTCAAAAATAATTATTTATTAGATCTTTACCACTGCTCAATATTAAATAGTCAGAGCAATGTCTTATTAATCACAAAACCAATCATACAATTAAATCAATACATAAAGGGGGGAAAAACCTTCAGCAAATGATTTAATAATCATTTATGCTGGAAATCCTAAAACACAGAGATATCAAAGGTTATTTATGTAATATGAGCAAAACTATATATAAAAGAACATGCTACTATTACTTGCAATTTAGGAATCCTTGAAGATTTCTCAAAAAAGTGCAAAGTTAAAGTAAAGATATACTTTCTCCTCTATTACTTGATATAGTGGAAATACTAAACAATGCAAAAAATAGGAGGATCTTGGGAATTGGGGTATAAGAAAAAAAGAGAACAGTTTCTTGGAATAGGTGCCATACTTCCACTGTATTCTGCTTAAGTGAGAATTCTTTGGCAGTTTTTTATTCAGTTATGAGTACCACATTTAAAGGATGTTGATAAAATTGAGAGCATCTGTAGGAAATTAAATAAAATAGTGAATGGCCTTGTTTTTTTCTTTCTTTCTTTGTATCTGCAGCCTTTATTATAGTGCCTTACATGTAGTAAGTTTTTAATAAGTACCTGTTGACGGACTGACTTACTGACCTCAAGTCCATATCATATGAGTATTGATGTATATCAGAA
>NW_027185764.1:55482482-55492155 GCF_028583685.1 Petaurus breviceps papuanus | reverse complement strand
AAACACCATCTCGTTCCCTCGAAGAGTTGACATTTGCAGTTGTGAAGATGTCTCATAACAGACATTTTTGTGATGATTATTTGAATCTCATGTGTCTCAAACTATATAGCAATGCTTTATTATGAGAATAACTTTCTGTTTTATTATTGGGAAGATTACTGAGGATAATGCAAGTAACTAGAATAAATTATATTACCTCTTGGGGAGAAATATAGAAAGAGTTCCTAACACTACTTTGAATAAAATGCAATGTGCGAAGTAGGAAATCCCACACACCACTCTCAGCTTTTAGTCACATCTGTGACTTTGAGTGTGACTTTGAAATAATTTCACTACCTTAGTTCCTCTGTCAATAAAGCAGGAACAAAAATAATTGCCTGCCTGTAGGAATGTTGTGAGAACTAGAGAATTAATGTTCTTAAATTGTTTTGTGAGTCTGGGAAGAAAGGTTCCAGAGAAGTGGCAAGTGTTATTATGCTGTGACTATGGCTATGGTTAATCTCACATTCAGGTTAATGAGTGTCATTCTAGCTCAAAAGGTTTATTTATGTGCATTGCTCAAGATATATGAAGTATATTATTTATCTTCAGTGTTCTGCTGACAAGAAATTTTTCTTCTTAATGTGTCAAGAGATTTTACTAGGTACTAAAGGAATTATACTTTGACATTTGCCAACTATATGTTTCACAGTGTTATCTATGGGCACAGTGTTATGAAAGTTGTTTTCAAAATTAAAATCAGCACTTACTGGGCAATGAGGTAAGAAAAAAATAGCTAGTAAGGAAAAGAATAATGTAGGCCCTCAGGAACTGGGTAAGAAGGATTAAAAGGAATAGACATCACTGTAAAAGATTAAAATAAAACCCTTTTAAAATTTCTGTGTATTGAAAATTCACTTTAAATAAAAGTAGGAAAATTATATTTCCTTTTATATTCCAAGAATAATATCAATTAAAAAACATGCATAACAAAAACTATGGATTCTTATAAGGAAAGAAATTTACCAGTTACAAAAAGGAGGTCCCTTTGCCAATTTTATTAACAAGTTTGCTTTTATTCCATTACAGTATTTATTAAAAGCAGAAAGGTTCTGAATACCACTGACTATGGTTTTCCAGTAAGCTTGTTAGTATGGCTATTCTCATAAAAATTTGGTCAGTAAAGGGATAAGGCGTGTGTATGTGTATACATATATTATGTATATATGTATTTATGTCTGTATGTGTGTCTTTGTCTATGTGTCTGTGTGTGTGCATGCATGCATGTACACACATACACACAGTATCAATGAATTTGACCAAAAGTCAATGTCAGAATTGTTTTCCTGACTTATTTAATATTTCACACATGCCAGAATTATCCACAAGGACAATTCATGAAATTGTAAAACATATTCTGAAACCTTACCCTTCTAGATCCAATAATCTTGGGACATTGGCAAAAGACAATTTTGTCAAGCTGAACATAATAAGTTACATTTAAACATAGTTATATAACAGAACATAATAAATCACATAGTACACAAGCTTAACATAAGTTACATAACACAAATTTATAAAAATCATGGGTATATAGTGAAGATATTTAATTAAAGTATGTATCAATTATTTGAAGAAATTTTGCTCTTAAAACAAATACTTTTAGGGGTGGAGAAAAGATGACAGAGAAGAGGCAGGAACTTGGCTTGAGCTCCCACTCCAACCACCTCCAATACTTGTAAAATATGACTCTAAACAAATTTTTAGTTACAAAACCAACAAAATGACAGAGAGAAATAAATCTCCCCCAGAAGGCAGCCTGGAAGGCCAACAAAAAGGGTCAATTGCACCAAGCTGGGAGCTGAGAACAGTCCTGTGTGAGACATGCAGTCCCAGACCAGGGACAGCCCCAGCAAGCAGCACACACTGGCCACAGAAGATTTCATAAGAGTGAATCACCAACAGCTGAAGCAGTTTCCAGACTTCTCAACCAAAAAATGCTAAAGAGAAAATAAAAGGAACATAGGGAACTCAGTTGGAACTGGGTGACAGAAGAATGCAGTCCAGCCCCTGCCCCTGGGTCAAGAGGTGGCAGAGGCAAGACAGCTGCAGTGGCTGCCACATGGCTGCCTGCAGAACTCTTGGTCTGAAGATCATAGGGGCACCAAGTGACCATTCAGAGGGTAATCACTCTTGCTTTGACCTGCTTGGATCTGGATCATGGTCTTGAATGGTGGTCCTGGGAAGTGTGGCCTGTATGCCAGAGCTTGGGGTGTCTGTACAGACAGTGCCTTACTCATAGCTCTAAAAACATTTGCAAAAACCCCAGCAATTGGAGCAGCTAGGTGGCACAGTGAATAGAGCACCAGCCCTGGAGTTAGGAGGACATGGGTTCAAATTTGGCCTCAGACACTTAACACACACACACACACACACACACACAAAACTAGCCATGTGAACTTGAGTAAGTCACAACCCCAATTGCCCTACCTTCCCCCCCTCTAACAAAAGAAAAAAAGGAAAAACCCCAGTGATTTGGGTTATAGCTCTCCCCACTCTGGCAGCAGAGTTCTACTGTGACAAAGAGCTCAAAAGTCAAGTAATTGGCTGGTAAGAAACTCAAACAGAGGAAGCACAATCATAACATAGAAATCTGTTGGGGGACAAAAAGGATCAAAACATGGAACCAGAAGAAGTCAACAAAGTCAAAACTCCTGGATCAAAAGCTTCCAAGAAAAATATGAACTGGTTACAGACCATGGGAGCTCAAGACGGATTTTGAAAATCAAGTAAGAGAAGTGGAGGAAAAAATTGAAAGAGAAATGAGAATGCTGAAAGAAAATTATGGAAAGCAAGTCTATCTCCTTCTAAAGGAGACCCTAAAAATACTTAAGAAAATAGCACCTTAAATATAGACTAACTGAAGTGGCAAAAGGGACCCAAATCATCAATGAGGAGGACAATGCCTTAAAAAGCCAAATTGCCCATATGGAAAAGAAATTTCAAAAACTTAATGAAGAGAATAATTCCTTCAAAATTAGATGGGAGAAAATGAAAGCTAATGACTTTATGAGAAATCAAGATACTATAAAAAAAGATTCAAACAAATGACAAAATAGAAGGCATTGTTAAATATCTCACTGGAAAAACCATTGACCTGGAAAATAGATTCAGGAGAGAACATTTAAAAAATTATTGGACTACCTGAAAGGCATGATCAATAAAAGAGCCTACAAATCATCCTTCAAGAAATTGTAAGATAATTGCCCTGATATTCAATAACTAGAGGGCAAAATATAAATTGAAAGAATTCACTAATTGCCTCTTGACAAAGATCCCCTGGGGTGGCCAGGTAGCACAGCAAGTAAGAGCACCAGCCCCAGTGTTGGGATGACCTGGGGAATTGAATCCGGGCTCAGACACTTAGCACCCAGCCAGAAACACCTGGCTGTGTAACCTTAAGCAAGTTGCTTAACCCCAATTGCTTAAAAAGAAAAAGAAAAGGAAAAGATCTCCAAAAGGAAACTCCTAGGAATATCATAGCCAAATTCCAGAATTCCCAGGTGAAGGAGAAAATACTGCAAGTAGTCAGGAAGAAAAGAGTATTGTGGAAAGACAATCAGGATAACATAAGATCTAGTAGCTTCTACACTAAGGGATTGAAGGGCGTGGAATATAATATTCCACAGGTCAAAGGAGCTAGGATGAAAATGAAGAATCACCTACCCAGCAAAACTGAGTCTAATGCTTCAGGGGAAAATATGGTTATTCAACGAAACAGAGGACTTTCAAGTATTCTTGATGAAAAAACCATAGCTGTACAGAAAAAAATTGACTTTCAAATACAAGAAGTAAGAGAAGCATGAGAAGGTAAACAGGAAAAGTAAATCATAAGGAACTTAATAAAGTTGAACTATTTACATTCCTACATGGAAAAATATAATTGTAACTCATGAGGCTTTTCTCAATGTGAGGATAGTTAAAGGGAATATATGTGTGTGTATACATGCATTTGTAGGAGGGTGTATATGTGTATAAATACATATGTGAGTGTGTGTGTGTATATATGTATGTGTGTGTGTACATGTGTACATAGAGGGCACAGAATCAGTTTAATCAGAAGGGATGGTATCTGAAAAACAAAATTAAGAGGTGATAGAGGAATATAATGAGAGGAGAAAGGGAGAGATAGAATAGGGTAAATTATCTCATATAAAAGAGGCAAGAGAAAATTGTTATAGTGGAGGGGAAGAGCAGGAATGTGAAAGGGAATGGTCAACCTTACTCTCATTGAATTTGGCTTAAAGAGGGAATAACATACACCCTCATTTGGGTATCTTACCCTATAGGAAAGTAGATGGGAAGGGGATGAGAGGAGTTATTATAGAAGGTAGAGGAGACTGGGAGAGAGGGTAGTTAGAAGCACAAATTTAGAACAGGGACAGGGTCAAAGTAGAAAATAGAATAAGTGGGGGGTGGGATAGGATGGAGGGAGATGTTAGTTTTTCACAATATCACTACAATGGAAACATTTTGTGTAACCACACATGTATAACCTATATTGAATTGTTTATCTTCACAGTGGGGATGGGTGAGGAAGGAAGAAGGAAAAGAATTGGGAAATCAAATTTTAAAAACAAATATTTAAAAAAATGTTTTTGTACATGCAACTGGGAAATAAGATATACAGGCATTGGGTATAGAAATCCATCTTGCCCTACTAGAAAGGTAGAGGGTTAGGGAGGAATATATAAAAGAAAGGAGATTGGGGGAAGGGCTATTCAGTAGGCTCCCTATCTTTGGGTGTGGGATCTTGTGAAAATGAACGTTGAAAACTAAAAATAAATTTAAAAAAATATTATTAAAAAAGGAAATGGCAGAAATATTGGAGTATTTCCTTATCCAGCCTATGTTACAGATGAGGAAAGTGAGGCAAACTGGGTTGAGTGAATTGCCCAGGTTCACACAGCTAGTAAGTGTTTGAGGAAAAATTTTAACCAGGGAAAATTAGTATTCCTGACTCCAAGCCCAGCACTCTATCCAATGAATCACCTAGCTGCCTAAAACAAATAGACAACATGCCATAAATTACAAAGCAATGACAAATAAAGAAAGAAGATCAAAGGGGATTTTATATTCTCCAACTATGGTAAAGAGACTGCATGATGCACAAAGTTCTTTACCCACACCCAACAACTTGCCTGCTATATACTTGCTATTTTGGAAACATAATACCTGTGTGACATTGTGCAAGTAACTTAACCTTGTTTGACTTGAGTTTCACAATTTGTAAAATGAAAAATTTGTAAAATGAAATTTATAAAATTTGTAAAATGTAAAATGCTTTAACTAGATGCCCCTTGAAGTTCTTTCTAAATCTAGATCTATGATACAATGATCCAAGAGTATCAGGGACAATTAAAAGCCTTCATTTCTCAAAGGTGCTATTCAAGAAAGAAAGAGTCCTTTTAGGGGATATTAAGTAATCCAATCCCAGAGTCAAAGAACCATCTCCATGCAAGAAGTTGCACTCCATAGTTTTTTTTTACCTTTAAGTCAGAAAATCATAATATTTTTTGTTATTATAATTTGTGTTGTTATGGACCTCTATGACAGTTTAGTGAAGCCTATGACCCCTGGTTGTTGGTAAGTTACATCCCACAAATATCATTAAATGTAAAGATTGTGATCATAACTGATTATAAGTCAGTTTGACAAGTATAATATATAATTTTGAATAAATTACTTATAATTTAAACCTTAATAAATAATTTTAAAGTAGTGATGAGTGCAAGTTATATTTTGAGATATCTCAATCAACTATAATGTAACATAAAAATATTTGTAATTTTTATTGATTACAAAGTTATAAGTACTACAAATATTGCAGTGGATTGCTGCTTATGTTCATAACTGAAGAAAGTGCTAAATTCATGTTAGTAAAAGATTAGTGAAAATAAAATGCATTCTTTCCTATTTAATATCATGGACCACATGAAATAACAATAATATAAATATGAATATCTAGTATTTGCATCATGCTTTGAAGTTTGCAGAGTTCTTTAAATTTGTTAATTCATTTGATCCTCACAATGACTCTGGAAGGTAGATAAAATTATCCCTATTCTACAGATACAGAAACAGGCTGAGGGCAGGTAGGTAGTGTAGTGGATAGAGCTCTGGTTCTGGAGTCAGGAGGACCTGAGTTCAAATCCTTCCTCAGATTTTTACTGTGTGACCTTGACCAAGAAATTTCACCCTGCTTGACTCAGTTCCTCATCTGCAAAATGATCTGGAGAAGGAAATGGCAAACCATTCTAGTATCTTTGCCAAGAAAACTCCAAATGGGATCACGGAGAGTTGGACCTGACTAGAATAACTCAGCAATAGCAAACAAAGTGAATGAAGTTCAATGACTTACCCAAAATCACAGAGTAAGTAAGGGACTGAGTCAGGATTCAAATTCAGTGCTCAATGTCACACAGCTGCTAAGTGTCTGAAGCAGGATTGACACTCAGGTTTTCCTGATTCAAAGTCCCATACTAACAATTGTACCCTATAGCTACCTTGATGGGTAGAGCCCAGGTTAAGAATTCCTGCTTTAGATCCATAAATTTTAAGTTTATTTGGAGCTTGCTGTTGTTGTTCAGTCATATCTGTCTCTTTGTGACCCCATTTGACATATTCTTGGAAAAAATACTGAAATAGTTTGCTATTTTCTTCTACATCTCATTTTACAGATGAGGAAACTTAGGCAAACAGGGTTGTGACTTACTTAAAGGGTTACAGTATCTGAGGCCAGATTTGACCTCATGAAGATGATTCTTCCTCACTCCAGGCCTGGCACTCTATTTACTATACAACATAGTGGCCTATGTACAATAGAATCTAGTGTATTTTCCAGTATATTGGAATTTGGATAACTTCACTGATTTCTGTTTGATGCTTGACCTGGATAAATGAACATTCATTATACATGATGGTCTTTTATGTAACCAGCTTTTGGTAGGAAGGAGTTAATCTGCTGAATATAAACTAAGGGCCACTGACCAATGAAGCAACTTTTGTTCTGATTCTGACTCATCTCCTTAAAACAATAGCATTTAAGAGAGACAAACAGATATAATTTTAGTACAATATCCTTCTCATAGGCAGAGAAGGAAGAAAGAACCTAGACATGGTCTTTTTCCCCCTTTACTGAGAGAAAAATAAATGAACCATCTCATAGAATGATAGGCCAAATGTGAGAGATAGCTATTTATGTCACCTGTGAGCAACATTTTCCAGGAGTGCGGAACCTGCCACATTGAGGTCATATGTGGACCTCTAAGTCCTTAAGTGCTGTCCTTTGAATAAATCCAAACTTCAAAGAACAAATCCTCTTAATAAAATGATTTATTCTGTAAATCTTGGACGAAAATTAAGACAATTCTTTTTGATATGTTGTAAAGACATGCATGAGCTGTGAACAGCTTTAAAGGTTCTGATTACATAGTATAGTGAATACTCTATCTATTCAATAACAAATTAGAGGACACATTCATAGAAAACCAAGGTACAGCATTTGCACTGTTACAACTTATCACAGAAAATCAAAATACAGAATTCACAATGATATAATAACTCAACAACTTATTACTAAAATGGCCACATAGTTTTCACTGAAGAGGTCACATAGTTTTGAACAAAGTACAATCATTTAGTCAATCAATCACTTTGTAACTCAATCATTCAACCATAAAGTAAAAAAGGTCAAAGTCCTCCAGTCATGGGGCACACTAAGTTACAAATCAATAACTATTCAGGCATCAGTCATTATTCAATCATGACTCACTACTTAGTCATCAGTCACTACTCAATACTCTCTTAAGGGGTAGTGGAGAATAAACGGGCCATTTACCCATGTATATAAATAAGTAAATCGCAATTTCATCACTACTCAGTACCCACTGAGTGTTCATTTCATCTTGACTCTGGGAAGGCTTTCAGCTTCCATGGCTCCTCTTCCATGGTCCCAGCTTCTGCATGAATCTAACCAACTGCCAACTTAGTTCAAAGGCAGAGAGCTCCCAGCTCCTCGTCCAGCTCTCCATGCAGTTTCTGCTCCACTTTGGGGCTCAAAGTGCCCAGTCCATCTCAAATCCTTCACAGTCTCTCTTCCTAGGAAGAAAAGGCTTAAGAAAGCCAGAAGAGCATTCGTGCACATTGACAAAGCCACAACAACATTTGTACAGAATACCGAAACCACAGTCATACTTCCTCAGTCTTCTGAAGCTCCAGCTGGCCCTCAGAAGTCTTCAACAGCTTTGTTCTCAAAATCAAAATCACTTTATCCACGGAAGTTCCAGTCCACCAGCATCAGCCCAGCCTTCAGGTGCTCATCCCAAGAAGTTCTGAATTTCCCTGCTGGGGTTTTTCCTTATATACAATTTTGCTCCTCCCTGTTCAGCCTCTTCCTGATACATCAGCAGCAGTGGTTCATGACTTCTGTTTCTTTAACACATGATTAATTTGAAACTAGGTGCTAAGTACCTCTCAGCTTAGTAATACAAAGAGATCTTCAAATTTCATTACTATTACATATGTGTATATGTATTATTAAGGATGTAAATGTATGTAATAAACTCAAATGTATATAATAAACTCAAATATCATTATCATCAGGAAAAATCATGTTGTGACATAGCACAGTAACACAAAGGTGATCTTGAGTTCTCAGAAGCTGGCCCATTAGAGCAAAAGCTTTGGCAGTTTTCCCAAGTTGTTGAAGTTTTGCGTATGGGAACAGTGATAAACAATGTCTATTGTACAAAGAGCAGCCTAACTACAAAGAGGATCATTATCACAATGGCTGCAGTGTGATTGTTTTGTCTACAGAAAGCTAAGCCAAAAAATTTATATTAAGCCATAGAAGTACTATGTGAGGGAATACAGACACTGATAAAATCACAGATCTTTAAAATATTAGAACACATGTATCTATACCTCTTGAGAGAATAATTGTATGTAGTCATACATACAAATATTTGTATCTATTTAGATCTCCATTTATGTCTAACTACATGTGTACCTGAAAATTCCCTAACTCTTTTTGGTGTGTTAGAAAAAAATATTGAAAATCATTGTGTTAAATGATCTTTAGTGGATATACCCAGGATTAGCCACTCTTTTTTTTGCAGATAGGTGTTACAATCAAGAAGGATTAAGACCTAAAAAAATTTTATGATCCTCTGATCCCCATTGCAGACTTTGAACTGACTGTAATTGAATGAGTTGACATATTTTCTACTTAGTTTTCTATAATGATAAAAGGTAGGGATTAATTGGCACCTTACCCTTCTCTAGCCCCCACCTCCTCTTCATTAAAAAAAAACCATGCATATGTCAAATGACAAATTAGCATTTGAGGTTATTCAGATAGAGAGGATAATGAAATGTTAGAAACAAATGATTTTTATGGTTCTTTTTTCTTTCCTTTCCTTCCTTCCTACCTTCCTTTTCTTCCTGCCTTCCTTTCACTCCTTCTTGGCCTCCTCTTTCCTCCCTCCCCTCCTCCCTTCCTTTCTTCCTCCTTTCTTCCTTCCTTCCTTTCTTTCTTTCTCTTTCTTCCTTCATTCCTTCCTTTCTTCCTTTTTCTTTCTTTCTTCCTTTCTTTCTTTCTTTCTTTCTTTCTTTCTTTCTTTCTTTCTTTCTT
>NW_027185764.1:55420280-55482472 GCF_028583685.1 Petaurus breviceps papuanus | reverse complement strand
CTTTCTTTCTTTCTTTCTTTCTTTCTTTCTTTCTTTCTTTCTTTCTTTCTTTCTTTCTTTCTTTCTTTCTTTCTTTCTTTCTTTCTTTCTTTCTTTCTCTCTTTCTCTTTCCTTCTTTCTCTCTCTCTTTCTTCCTTTTCATATTCTACCTGGGGTTTCATTGACATAGGGAATTCCTAGTAAGGAAAATCCCTAAAAAATGCAGACAATTCTAGAGTTCAGGTTTGTTTTGCCTAATAAATTAGTTATTTGCTCAGTGACATGGCCTGCTATTTGTCACAGGTGTGATATAAACACAAGCTATGGATATTAATCCTATATAAAAGTGCTTTAAAACTAAAGGATCAGAAAAGCCTTCCCCTAGGAGAAGGTACATTAGCTGAGCCTTGAAGGAAATGTATACTATGGGAGAATAAGGGTAAAGGAGGACTGTCTGTACAAATGCTTGGAGACAATAAATGGAGTAAAAAAAATCAAGGAACAGCAAATAAAATAATTAGTTTAGAATGTGAACTAGAAAAAAACATAAAAGTCGTAGGATCAAAGATCTGGAAATATGGAAATCAGAGGCCATTTAGCCTAAATACCTCATTCCAAAAATGGAAAAACTGAGGACCAGGATTATTAATTGAATTGCTCATAGTCACAGGGATAGTAAGAACTAGAGGTGGGATTTGACTGTGGGCCCTCCTATTGCAAAGTCAATCCTCTTCCCACTCCATTGTGAAAGTGGATAATGGACTATAAATCTAGAAAAGCAAATGTTTAATATATTTGGTAAATATAATTGTTGTTTTTTTAATTAGGAAAATTATAAATAACACCACATGCATGGAATTTTTTTCAAGTCTTTTCAGATTTACTTCCCCAAACTATAAGTATGTTTCTATGGTATTTTCACAATAACATTAACAAGAACTAACACATATAATGTTTACTCTACCCTACCCCTAAGTGTGCACTTTATATTTTTCTTATTTGATACTTACAACAACTCTGAGAGGTAAGAGCTATAATTATCTTAATTTTACATATAGGAAGACTGAGGCAAACAGAAGTTAAGTGATTTTTTTTAGGTAACATAATTAGTGAGTGTGTGAGGCCAAATTTGAACACAATTCTTCCTGACTCCAGGTGCAGCTCTCTATTCATTGTGCCACTTTTCATGTTGTCATATATTTATATAACTTAAAGTGTTTTTTTTTCATTTTCTATAGTTTTTAATTTCAGACCTTTCAACCTTCCCTAGTTTTCCCTTTCCTCAAATGACTTTCCTTCACACAGGTTTGATTTCATAAAATAATTGAATACATAAATAAATGTACAAACTAAATATAAAATATATAAATAAATGCATAAAAATGTAGTCAGAACAAAGGGAATTTATTTAATTTAATCTAAAATTTTTATTAAGTGTGTATAGTGTGCCAAGGCTGTGAGGATTCAAAGACAAAAATAAAAAGAAAACTGTCTCCACTCAAAAAGCTTACATGATTCTGGGGGTCAGGGGGGATACAACATATAAACAGATACAGATTTGGAAGCAGGTAACTGCAGATCCAAGCACGAGCAGCTTTCCAGAGGAATGCTGCTATGAACAGCTTTTAGGATTCTGATTACATAGTATTGTGAACACTCTATTCAATAACAAATCAGAGCAAAAAATTCAAAGAAAATCAAGGTACAGCACTCACAATGTTACAATTTATCACAGACAAACAAAATACATCATTCACAATGACTTATCACTAAAATGGCCACATAGTTTACACCAAAGTGTTCACAATAGTTTTCAACAAAGTACAATCATTTAATAATGCAATCATTCAATCATCCTTTAGGAGGCTTGTCTCCTTATTCAATCATCATCGTTAAGGAGACTTGGCTCCTTAAAGGACTCAAAATACAAAGTCAAAGTTCTCCACTCAGGGGGCACACTAAGTTACAAATCAGTCACTATTCAGTCATTAATCACTATTCAATTATCAGTCATTACTCAGTCATCTGTCTCTACTCAATAATCTCTTAAGGGGTAGTGAAAATACTCAGGTCATACAACACTAGGTCACAGTAAATCATAATCGTCTCAGTTAGTACACAGTATCCAAGTAAAGTCTTCTTTCAGCTTGACTCAAGGCTGGCCCTTAGTTTCCATGGTTCCTCTTTCATTGTCCCAGCTCCAACTGTCACCTGGTTTCAAAGAAAGGTAGCTCCCATTTCCTAGTCTAGGTCCTAGATCCTTCGTCCAGTTCCCATTCCATATTGAAGTTCAGTGTCTACTCCACCTCAAGTCTTTCACAGTTCCTGTTTGTGGGAAGACAGAACTTAGCAGAGCCACAATAATATTCATACACATGGTCGACACCATCATCAATTCACTGTCTGCATGGGAAAACAACTCAGGCCCACAAACAACGTCTGAGAACTCAACAAAAATCATCATTAAAGTCCCAGGACCTCTAAAACCCTGCCTCCAGGAATTCTGTAAGTCAGAAAATCCTCTTTTAAGGTTTCCAATAAGGTCCCAGGGCTTCTGTACAAAGTATCACAAACAAACATCAACACAGACAGAGTGCCGTGATACCAAAAGTTTTCTCCTTTATTTAAAAATTTTGAATTTAATCATCAAAACATACTTCCTCTGTATTTTTTTTTACTTTATCAAATGCTTTATTAACTTCTAGTTTACATCATTCATTTCCACAAGATTTTGAGTTACAAAA
Organism: Petaurus breviceps papuanus; assembly: GCF_028583685.1. NCBI lineage: Eukaryota > Metazoa > Chordata > Mammalia > Diprotodontia > Petauridae > Petaurus > Petaurus breviceps. The sequence continues at coordinate 55,479,749 of NW_027185764.1, read as the reverse complement.
TTTGTCCCCACCACTCCAAAATAGCCATCCCACTGGATACCCCTCCCCCAATCTGCTCTTTCCCATATCTTCCCCCATCCCCCCTCCAACTTTCCAGTAGGGCACAGTGGATCTCCATGCCCCAGTGTGCCTGTATATCTTATTTCCCAGTTACATGTAAAATAATGTTAATAATAGTATATATGTATATATATACATATATATGTATGTATGTATGTATTTTAAACATTTGATTTTGAATCCCAGATTCATTCCTTTCCTCCCTCGTCATCCACCCTTACTGGGAAGATAACAATTCAATATAGGTTGTACATTTGTAGCTTTGCAAAATATTTCCATAGTGGATATGTTGTAAAAGACTGGCTATATATTCCCTCCATCCTATTCCACCTCCCACTTTGTCCTATTCTCTATTTTGATCCTGTCCATTTTCAAAGGTGGGTGCTTCCAACTTCCCTCCCCTCCAACCTGGCCTCCCTTCCATCATCCCCTTCCCCCCTACTCTCCTGTAGGGTGAGATACCCTATTTAGTGTGTATGTCATTCCCTCCCTAAGCCAAATTCAAGGAGAATAAGGTGGACCCATTCCCATTTGCTTTCCTGTTCTTCCCCTGCATTCCCCAAACTCCCTGTTCCCAAAGTCCACACTGCATTAACCTCTCACTTTGTCCTCAGCATCTATGGGTTGATAATTCTGGAAACCGCCACAGCTGCTGGTGATCTGAAGTTCCTCCAGCCAGTGGCTGGTTGTGGCCACCTTAGGGTAAAACTTTGGGCTTGGGTGGAACTGGGCTTGGCTCCCAGAGGACTGTGCTGGCCCCTTCCTGCCAGCTTGATGAACTGTCTTCAGCAGGAGGTTAGCCTCTCTCTGTCATTTTGTGGGTTCTGTAGCACCAAAGTTTCAAGTTTTCTCCTTCTTGACTCTGCTACCACAAGATTCCTCTTCTAAGGTTTTCTCCCTGTAGCCCTGGCCCTCTCCTTATATAGTCATTAGCTCCTCCCCAGGAGTTCACAAGTTCTAGGGTTCAGAAGTAGTGGGGTTCACACGTTCTGTTTCTCAACAGATGATACAAGGCTCAAAAGAAATTTGAACTGTGTTTTTCAATAACGGTGTTAATTCAATAGTTTAAACAAGGTGTGAACTACTTCTGTGCTTGCCATTACAGTAACCTAGGTTTTAGTTATAATTATTCTAGTTTTCTAGGCCTGTTCCATATCAGTCAAACAAGAGGTATACTCAATCATCACTATGATCCTTCCAAATTTGAAATTCTTTAATACCGTGACACAAAATGTCCATATTCATCAATGGAATAAGGATTAAGCTTGTATTTTATGTAAAGGGCCATACTAGGCATTTGGAGAAAGACAAATTTTAGATCAGATTTAGTTCTTGTCCTCATGAAACACAATCTAATAAGAGAAAAGAACAAGCTAAATTATTCAATTCAACTCAATGAGAATTTATAAAGTCTACTACATGCCGGTAATGGACATTCAATGGGAAAAATGGAGCAGATCTTGTCCTCCAGGTGTTTATCTGCAGATAGATGTAGGGCATGACAAAGACAGAGGAGGGATCTAATCAAACTGATTGGGGAGCCCATGAATAGGAAAAGTTCTGGAGACAACAGGAAAACTTGGACATCAGGTGGCTCCTGAGGTAAAACCTTATGGTAAAATTATGTTCTGAAAGCTAGAAATGAGGAGGGAGTATATTTCAGGGATGATTTATATGAACTGGCCGATATGGAATTCTGCATGTGAGTTCATGGAATAGAGTAGTCAGCAGTACTAATGTGATGACATATTGAGTGAAAGGATGAAATATGAAATAAAGTTGAAAAAGTTAGTGGGGGGAAGATCTGAAAAGGTTTTAAATAACATTCTTACAATTTAAACCCCTTGTAGGCCCAGAGGGATGGATGCTGTGAATTTTCTCTACAGACAGAGAAACTCTCTGTTCTGGACAGAGGAGGACAGGATTTAGTCCTGGGGAGAGCCTGGTTGGGTTAATTTCACTGAGCTCTTTGGTTCATTACACCCTTTCCCTGATCCTCCTGTCAAATATTTACTTAAAGCTTAGGTAGGTTTATCACATCTCTAAAGATCTGCAAATAGCCATGAATAAAGATTCTTACTATGCTATTTGTCCTTCATTTTATTTTATATATTTTTATTTATTTTTTAAAGCAATTGGTGTTAAGTAACTTGCTCAAGGTTAAGCAGCCAGTTATTTCTGGGTGTGGTGCTAAATATCTGAGCCTGGATTTGATCCCAGGTCATCCCGACTCTGGGACTAGTGCTCTTACTCACTGAGCCACCTGGCTGCCCCTTAAAGAAAATGTTCTTACCTTTTTTTTAAGCAATCGGGGCTAAGTAACTTGCTCAAGGTTACACAGCCAGTTGTTTTGTGTTGGTGTTAAGTGTCTGAGCCCAGAATCGATCCCCAGTCTCCCGACTCTGGGGCCAGCGCTCTTACTCACTGCACCACCTGGACAACCCATCCTTCATTTTAGAAGAGTACCAATGATATCACTGGTGATACTTTGACTTGCTTGTGAATTGGATTTAAGTGAGGTGGGGTTTCACAACGTCATTAGTCTTTCTCCTGAGTCATTGAAGTCCAGTGGCAGGATAAAAGACTTATGACCTGCCATGGCTCAGGATGAAGTTGAAGACCTTGGCATCTTTGATGTCTGAACAATCTCTAAGTGCTCCACAGTGCCTACTCCAACCACCTTCATGACCATTGGAACAAATTGTTCTCATCCACACATTCCACCAAGAAGTCTTCAAATGCTTGAGGTAGACATCCCCCTAACTCCCTGACAAGCTTGAGGCCAGTCACTTATCCTCGACCTGCTTTAGCCCCTCTGCCAAAATGGGTTACTGCAGTGTGGTTGCTGCATATGCTACAGCTTTTTGAAGTCACAGATGAGAACTGGGTAAAGCTGGACACCAGGTGAGCAACTCTAAAAAAGCACTCAGGAAGGCTTATATCACAGGTGCTACTTCTCCCTGAACACACCAAGTCCTTAACATATAATGTAAAACAAGTATGGGAAAGATATTTATTTCCTCCAGACAAGAGAAATGCTAATTACAAAAGGCTATCACAGATGGACATTGAAAGAACCATAAAGGTGGCAAATAATCTGGGAGGTTGAAACATAAACATAAGAACATTCAATAACTTCCAGAACTGTTGAAGAGAAAAATGTTGTTGCATTTTACCTCACTGTGCACTGACCCTATCAAGGCATTCTGCTGGAAAGTCATCCTAGTTGCAGGCTTCATCCCCTGTCATTGGTCATCAAGGGAACTAGGATCTACATTCAATAAAACTCATGTGTTTAACCCCAAGAGTAGATACTTCCACTTCAGGAAAAAGAAACAAAAATTTTAAAAAACGATAGCCAAGAGCCCCAACTCCCACGCTCAGCTTGCCTTTTTGAAAGCCGGTTCTAGCTGTCATTTGGGAGCAGATGCTGCTTCTAGGACAGTAAGGGGAAGAGCGGCTACCTTTACATCAGTTACTCCAGAGATACTTGAATAGATCTGACATGATCTACAGGTAGGAAGAATCCACTGAGGGAAGAGAACTCTCTTTTAAAAATCCACTGAGACTTCAACTTCCTGCTAAGTGTTTTGTGAAAGAATTGAATATTTGAGTTCTTCATTATTGCATCCTATGGGGGCAATCAAAAGCATTTCAGGTTTTTCTCATCCTCAGGGGCCCCAAGCACAGAAAAGGTGTACATAGCAAGCAGGAAGCAGGCAGGAAAGCTCTGTTACCAGTTTAAGGAGTTTGTATTTCATCTCAGAAATAAATAGGAGTCCTGAAAATTTCCAAGCAAGGGACTTATAAGACAAGTAAAAAAAATAACACATTTCTACAACTAAGAGGAAGACAACATTTGGAGAGGTAGTCATGAGGCTATTCCAATAGTTGAAGTAAGAGGTGATGATGGTCTGAGCTGGAGTGATAACTTAAAGAGGAAAAAGGATAGATGTGAGAAATATTGTTGAAATAGAATCAAAACTTGTCAAATGACTTGATATTGGTTATAACTGAGAATGAGGAGTGAAAGATGGCTTAAGAGTATTGTCAAGCTCTAGGTTTCAAAGCCAGGTCTGTCTGGTTAGAAAAGAAAATAAAAGGAATGATGACAAAGCTTTGGGAGATATGTCAGAATGGGGATATAACCAACACATATGGAGGAGGGGGTGGGTAATACAGTAAAAATGGAGTCCAAGAAGAAAAAAAAAATTCAGCATTATACAAGAAGAGAATAGTGTATCTGAAGAAAAGGGAAGAAAACCTTTCCAGTAATGTAAAAAGCTTAAAGATTTTTTTTACAGCTCAAGGAAGAGGACTGAAAAACTGACATCAGATTCAGTAAGTAAAGATACAATTCATAACTTTTCAGAGAACAGTTTTAATAGAGTGGTAGAGTCAGAAGTCTGGGGTCAAAGAGTGCATGGTTAGTAAGAAAGAACAAATAATACCTGTTGATTACTACTCTAGTAGCTTACTAATTAAAAGAAGGAAAGATAGCATGAAAAACAGCAGGGTCAAGAGAAGGTTTAGGAGAAACCTGAACAGATTTATAGTCAGAAGAAAGGAGCTAATATTCAGGGCTGAACTAAAAATGAATGAAAGAACAAATCACTGAAGGAGACAGAAGGGCATAGATTCAAGGAGAAAAATTAACATGATAGCCTTTGAAAGGGCAGGAAAGAAATAAGCATTTAATAAGAGTTTACTATGTGCCAGGCATTGTGCTAAGAGCTTTAGAAATATTATCTCATTTAGTTCTTGCAATAACCCTAGGAAGCAGATGCTATTATTATTCCTATTTTATAATTGAAGAAACTGAGGCAGACTTACACATGAACTCATAGCCAATAATATTGGAGACTGGGTGCAGCTAGGTGGTGCAGTGAATAGAGGACCAGTCCTGGAGTGAGGAGGACCTGAGTTCATATTCAGCCTCAGACACTTACCACAAAAAAAACTAGCTGTGTGACCTTGGGCAAGTCACTTAACCCCAATTGCCTTAATTTTCCCCCTCCAAAAAAAAGCAAAATAATAATAATAATAATATTGGAGACTGGGATGGACCCCAAATTTTCTTGACTCCAGGTCCAACACTCTTATCCGTACTACCTAGCTGCCTCATTCTTTAAGAATGAAGCAATGTAGACAATGATAGAGATGTAGAGAGGTTTAGAAGTAGGGAATAGGAGTGATGAGCTCAAGAAATGTGTCCTCAATTTTCTCAGCAAAATAGGAGGAAAAGTAACCTACCAATAGAAAGAATGGAGGATAGGTGTACTTTTGGGGACATGAGAGAAGTTTGGAACAACCCAATGGGAAATGTAATTGAAGAGCCAGAGATGAATAGAAAAGTTACCATGTAGGACTGAGGACCGCAATGAGCACAAATATCATGAATTCATAATGTACTCAGTGAGCCCAGTTGTGTGATTTTCTCCAGCAGAGTTCAATGACTTTGGATTAAAATCAAAAGAAATAAAATGGCAGTGATCCAATTTTAAGAATCCAACGTTAAGGAAATGAAAAATGGGTAAGAGAGCAAGGATTTATAGCGTTAAAGAGAAATCTCCTTGATCTGGTTAATAACGTGATCAAAGTCGGAAAAAAAGGAGGAAACTGTCCAGAATGTGTATTTCCAACAGGGGGACATGAGGGCCTAAAGGACCTGAAGACATTGTAAGGATGAAGACTGGGTTAGGACGACTGAGATAATGTTGGTGAGAGGACGAGAATTTGTGATCAGAGAGGAGAATTTCAGAATTAAAAAAAAATTAAACGTGTCTGAGTTTTGTACTATAATGTCTTACCTGTGGTTTAGAGCAAGGTAGGGTTATGATAAAGGTAGATGGAGATGTGCTTACTAAATAAGAATTTTTAAAAAGTTTGACATGCATCATGCACTGTGCAGCACAACAGCAATAGTATAGCTATATTATTATTGCTTGAGATTACTTGATTGTTCTAAGAATATCTTAATTATGGTAATTCTACAATAAATTTGCTTTCACATTTAAATGGGCACATATAATGCCATGTGATTCTTTGTATGCTCATTTTGACTTACACTGATTTGCTACTCAATAAATCCTTGCTAATAGGGAGGAGAAGGGGGAAGAGCATGGTCATCATGAAATTGATGGAATGATATTAAAGGCAATTATTTTTCAGCATACACTATGGTAAAGGTCTCTGGATTTAGAAGACTTAACTTTAACTCCTGCCCATAATAATTGCTCCCTATGTTCTGCTGTAAGTTACTTAACTGTCTTAAGTCTCACTTTCTCTATTTTAAAATAAGGGTGTTGTATTAGGGGGATTTTTTGGTCTTTTTTATTCCATTTCCCATATGATTCCAGTTGCAATGATTATGTTTGTGGGAAATTTTTCAAGTTCATTTAAACAAAACAGATCATTTTATAATTTAGCATCATCTACCTCATGCTTGTCAATAACTCTCTCTCATCCATGGTTGTGGAAGTGTATTCACTTTCTTCTTTAATTTGTACATTTTATATTTAGGCTCTGTGGGCATTGGGGATTTATTGTGGCATATGGTTTGAAGTTACAGTGTAAACCTGTTTTCTGCCAGACTACTTTCCTCTCTTCTCAGCAGATGTTGTTAATAGAATAAGGTTGAGGAGAGACCATCTTCCCATAGCAGTTGGTTTATGTATTTGAATATACTGAAAAGAGCAATGTGTGATTGTTGCTGGGTCTTGCTTATCTTCTGTTCAATTAACTTTTCTATTTTTAACCAGAACTCTGTGTGTGTGTGTGTGTGTGTGTGTGTGTGTGTGTGTGTGTGTGTGTGTAGAGAGAGAGTGAGAGAGAGATAATATTAATGACTTTTTGTTATTCCAAATGAATTTTGTTAATTTTTCTAATTCGGCATTTTTTGGGGGGTAATTCAATTGGGATGACACTGAATATATAAATTAGCTTTAGTAAAATCATCATTTTTATTATGTATTGGCCCTGCCTAACCATGAACAATTAATATTTTTTCTAATTATTTAAATCCGACTTTATTTGTATAAAAGTTATTTTTAAAATAATTTTGTACATATAATTTCTTGGTTTATTTTGGTAGGAGTACTTCCAGGTATTTTATACTGTCAAGAGTTATCTAAAATGGGGTATCTCTTACTGTTTATTCTTGCAGGGTTTTATTTTTGATGTATAGGAATGTGGATAATTTATGTGTATTTACTTTATATCTTGCTACTTTATTAATTGTTTCCCATAAGATTTTTGTTGAGTCTTGAGAATTTTCCAAGTATATTATCATATCATCTGCAGAAAGGTAGAGTTTTATTTCCTCATTCCCTATTGTGATTCCTTCTATTTCTTTTACTTTTATTACTGCTGTTGTTAGGACTTTCAATACAATATTGAATAATACCAGTGCCAGTGGCCTCCTAGTTTCACACCTCATCTGAATAAATTGTGGTATATGATTGTGATGGAATATCACTATGCTATAAGAAATGATAAACTTGATGATCTTAGAAAAACATAACAGACTTGTTTGAAATAATATATATATATATATACACACACACATATAAATAAAAACATTAAAACAAAATAAAATTTCTTATTATAAATACTTCCTTAAAATTAATATATATATATATTTTCTTTTTTCTCTTTTTTGTTTTTTAGTTTACCATTCATTTCCACAAGATTTTGAGTTACAAATTTTCTCTCCAATTTTCCCTACGCACGACCCCAAAATAGCGATCCCACTGAATATCCAGTTCCCCAGTATGCTCTGTCCAATATCTTCCCCCATTCCCTCTCTGATTTTCCAGCAGGGCACGGTGGATCCCTTTGTCCCAGTTCCTGTATTTATCATTTCCCAGTTACATGTAAAATATTAATAATAATATGTATATATATTTTTATACATTTGATTTTAAAACTTTGGATTCCAGATTCTTTCCCTTCCTCCCTTGTCACCCACCTTCACAGTGTAGATACGAAAAACATTTTCATAGTGGATATATTGTGGAAGATTGACTATATTTCCCTCTATCCTACCTCACTCCCCAATTGTTCTATTCTCTACTTTGATCCTTTACATTTTCAAAAGTGGGTGCTTCCAACTTCCCTCCCCCAGCCTGCCCTCCATTCAATTATCCCCCCTTTCTTTCCCTTCTCCTCTACTCTCCTGTAGGGTGATACCCCATTTTGTGAGTATGTCATTCCCTCCCTAAGCCAAATTCAATGAGAATAAGGTTGACTCATTTCCTTTTGCCTTCTTATTCTTCCCTTCCATTGTAACAATTTTCCCTTGCCTCTTTTATAGGAGATAGTTTACCCCATTCTGTATCTCTCCATCTCTTCTCATTATATTCCTCTCTAACCTCTTATTTTCACCTTTTAAGTATCATCCCTTCTTATTCAATTGGTCCTGTTCCCTCTCTCTATGTATACCTGTAGACATATATACACCCTCTTACCTAAGTATTCATAGTCCATATACCCTCATATATATACATATATAATATATATATGTATGTATGTATACATAAACACATACACATATATACATTTCTATTCCCTTAAGGTATTCTCATACTGAGAAAAGTTTCATAAGTTACAATTATCCTTTTTCCATGTGGGAATATAAGTAGTTGAACTGTGTTAATTTCCTTATGATTTCTTTTCCTTGTTTAAATTCTGAAGCTTCTCTTGTTTCTTGTATCTGAATGTCAGATTTTCTGTTCAGCTCTGGTTTTTTCATCAAGAATGCTTGAAAGTCCTCTATTCCACTGAATGACCATATTTTCCCCTGAAACATGATACTCAGTTTTGCTGGGTAGGTGATTCTTGGTTTTAATCCCAGTTGATTGTATTGACACATTTCACAAATGCATATATATATATATATATATATATGTATATATGATAATATTGGCCTCTGGAATATCATATTCCAAGCCCTTCGATCCCTCGATGTGGAAGCTGCAAGGCCCTGAGTTATCCTGATTGTGTTTGCACAGTATTCAAATTGTTTCTTCCTGGCTGCTTGTAGGGTTTTCTCCCTGATTTGGGAACTCCAGAATCTGGCTATAATATTCCTAGGAGTTTTCTTTTGGGGATCTTTTTCAGGAGGTGAATGGTGGACTCTTTCAAACTCTATTTAGTCATCTGGTTCTACAACATTAGGGCAATTATCCTTGAGAATTTCTTGAAGGATGATTTCTAGGTTCTTTTTTTTTATCATGTCTTTCAGGTAGTCCAATAATTTTTAAATGATCTCTCCTTCATCTATTTTCCAGGTCAGTGCTTTTTCCAAAGAGATATTTCACATTGCCTTCTATTTGTTTGTTTGCTTGTATCTGTTTAATAGTATGTTGATTTCTCATAAAATCACTACCTTCCATTTGCTCCAATCTAATTCTGAAGGAATCATTCTCTTCAGTGAGCTTTTGAGATTCTTTTTCCATCTGGCAAATTCGTTTTCTTAAGGCATTCTTCTCCTCATTGCCTTTTTGAGCCTCCTTTGCCATCTGAGTTAGTTTGTTTTTTAAGGTGTTATTTTCTTCAGTCAGGCTGTTGATTCTCATTTCATAATTTTCTTGCATGGTTCTCATTTCTCTTCCAAATTTTTCCTCCACTTCTCTTATTTGATTTTCAAAATCCTTTTAAAGCTCCTCTGTGACCTGTAACCAGCTCATATTTTTCTTGGAAGCTTTTAGTGAAGGAGTTTTGACTTTTCTCTCTTCCTCCTGTTTCATGCTTTGATACCTATTGTCCCCAAAATATGAGTGTCAAGTTGGATTGTGCTGCTTGATTTGCTTCCTTTGCCTTCTCATGTTTCCTCTCAATTGTTTGACTTTAGGGTTTTCTTTTTTGCCACAGTAGAATTATCTTACAAGGAATGGGAGCTTTATCCCAAATGCTGGGGTTTTCTCAGCTCCCAAAGGTAATAGTTGCGTGCTCTCTCTGAAGCCTCCACATGCTCTGGCAAGCTGGTCATGCATCCCAGGACTTCCACCCTAGACATCAATCATGATCCATGCAAGTTAAAGCAAGAGCTATTACCCATCAGACTGGTTGCCTGGTCCCCCTACACTCTACAGGCCAGGAGCTGAAGCCACCACAGGGCAGCTTGAAGGCTACTATACCTCAGCCACTTCTCACCCTGGGGGGCGAAAGTCGGATCCCACTCTGAATTTCCAGGTCCCAAAGTCCACACTGCAATGACCTCTCACTTTGTCCTTGGCATCTATGCCAATTATATTATAATTCTGGAAACCATTTCAGCTGCTGGGGATCTGAAATCCCACCAGCTCGTGGTTGGTCAGGCTCTCCCTTGGGCTGAAACCTCTGCATCACGTGGGGCTGGGGTCAGCTCCCAGAGCGCTGCTCTGCCTGCTTGCTGCTGGCCTGCCCAGCTGTCCTCAATGGGAGCTTAGTTTCTCTTTGTCATTTTATGGGTTCTATAGCTGCAAAATTTGTCTGGAGTCATTTTTTACATGAATTAGGGGAAGTGGGAGCTGGAGCTGCCAAGAAAAAAAAATATTATTAAAGAATAAATAGAACACTAATTAAATTAGAAGTGGAGAGTAAGGGGAATGTGACAGCACCAGATTTTAAATTATACTCCAAAAAGCAAAAAAAAAAGGAAAAATCTTTAAAAATAAGGTTTGTTGGGGCGGCCAGGTAGCACAGCGAGTAAGAGCACCAGCCCCAGTGTCAGAATGACCCAGGGGATTGAATCTGGGCTCACATAATTAGCACTATAACCCAGAAATAACTGGCTGTGAAACCTTGGGCAAGTTATTTAACCCCAATAGCTTTAAAAAAAATAAGGTTTGTTTTTGTTTTAAAGGGTTACACTGAGATCCTCAATTATTACAGTTTTGCTAGTTATATCTCCCTGTGATTAAATTCAATTTTCCTTTAAGTATTCAGAATTTCTACCATTCACTGAGTGTATGTATATAAAGAATTGATCTTCATAATCTATGGTGTCTCTAAATATAATGTAGTTTCTCTGATAATCTCATTTAAAATATCTAATTAAACTTTTCCTCATCTGATATCATGAGATTAACCCTGTTTCTTTTAATTTTCTTGAGATATAGCAAGTTATGCTGTAGTACCTCATTATAATTCTATTTCAATGTTTTAATTGTGTTTCTAATCAATAATGTGCTATTCAATTCTATATTCTAATCTTTTCTGTAATCCTAATTTTATGAATTAATTGATCCCATTCCCATAGTTAGTTGAGGTTTTTCCCTCCATCATTTTCTATGATGATGTTTTTTTCCCTTTGCCTCTCACACCCTTCTTTGCAATGAAGAAGAAAGTAGAGAGATGGGAGGGAATAAAAGGATTGATATAAGGCCTAGTAATCCATAATTAAAGTGGTCTGATCTTTCTTCTGTCATCTCTCTTCACCAAACTTAGACCTTAATTATTGGTTCTTATCATGTCTTTCTAGCTTTTTAAATCCGTCTTTGATGATCTTTCCTCTGAAGTTGAAGTGAAGTTTGCTTTGATTGTGACTACTCCATCCCCAACAATGCTCTCCTTCCTAACCCTATGCCTTTTATCTCTCTGTCCCTACCTGTTTTCCTGTTTGACTTTAAAATATCTCCACACAAAACTGTGTGCAAGTGTTTGTGTGTATATGCATGTGTACATGTGTATGCATATGTGGATTAAAGTTTCCTTTCCCTGTGTTCAGATTACATTGAAGCTCATGAGAGAGCCAATCCTAACCCCTCACCTTATTAATCTTTATAAAAACTTTCTATTGTGCTAAAGTTATGAAAATCAATAGCTTTCTTAATTTTCCTCATTTCTTTGTAATGCATTCTTTTCCATTTCCCTTTTCTTTCATTTCTTAAAAACTACAAAGGACAGCAAAAACATGCAGAAATCCTATTTATCTTTTTTTTGGACTACCCCCATGATCCATGAGTAGGATTTTGAGCAAACTATTATTTCTGCCCCCCCATTATTCTCTTCTAATTGCTGAATAGTATTATCATTTGAAGTTAAAAAGAAAAAAAATTAATACTGTTCAGGTATCTTTCATTGCTAATCATGATGGCCAATGCCAAGTGTTTTTGGAACTGTCTTTGATTTATTCAAGAAATAAGTGAGTTTTCTGGCTTAAATGACTGGACTAAGAAGCTACAATTTAAATTTGATATAGATAACAAGATTCAAACAACCATATAGTACCTATTTATCTATACTGTTTAATTAGACATAAATTTCTGGTTGTCATCACTCCAATGAATTGGTGGCATTTCTGTATTTACAATTATATTTTTGTACCTCTATTCATAGTGAACAGCATCTTGATTGCAAACAGAATCTATGTGATGACATAGTAAGAAGAAAATTTGGAAGTGGATACCAAAGTAGATGATAAGCATAACATCTTTGTAAGTTGTTGTATCACTGTTATGGGAATGGGAATTTAAGGTCTTCCCTGCCCCTAGGCCCTTTGATAGACTTAAGTGCGCCTGGATCCTATGGCAGGAGGCTTGATTTTCAGGAGATACTTTGTGATTGGGAAGTGGGTCAAGAGTTTTGTGAAATTCTCTCAGCCAAGAGAAGGCTATATAAACACTGATGTGAGGCTTTGTTTTGGGGCTTACTTTGAGAAATGTTGTATGTGATTTGACCAGATAAGACTCTGGGCAGCCATTGAGCTCCCTGGCTTTGAAAAACCCAGATGTTGATGCTTCCCTATCTGGTAACTGACTAGGTATGGATGTAATGGTCAGACAGTTGGAGGCCTATCGGCTGATATGTTTCTCTGTCTTCTTGTAACTTCTGTCTGTATACTCTGAAGTTCAGGGTGCTGACTTTTTCCACTGAACTTGGTAAGTGATATGTTTGATTGATTAAAGAAATATTGTTAACCCATTTTGAGTTGCTTTCCTTTAGAAAAGCAGGTCTAAGAACCTGTGTTGGCAGCCACCCTGGGGATAGTCCTTCCTGCTACAATCGCCCATATTATACATGCATCTGAATTTTTCTGAAATGTTTTTCATTGGATCTCAATAATTCTATTGGCACTGAAGACTCCTCAAGATGATTCCCCCTTTCCCACTGTTATTCTCTTTTCTTTTTTTTTTCCATGAACATCTTAATATATCCACTACACATTCTGTGATCTTGTTCAACAATATGTAACATATCTCAATTTACTTCTGAACAATCATAGTGGGTCCTTAGGTTTTCTAATGGTTTTGAAGGAAGGAACTTCAGGAAGAACAGAAATCCTGGTAATCCATGGCTACTGAGAGCATACTGAATTTAGTATATATACAATCCTTCATATTCAAAGATTACACTGATGCTGAATTTAGTGCCCTCCAAAACACCCTCAAAGGCAGGGCTTAGGGCACACCAGCAGTCAACCTTTCCTAACTAGGGTCAGGGAGCCCACTGCACACATGGTCTGGTCTAGCAGGGTAGCCAGACTGAGAATGTGCCTGGCCTTGGATACTGGGGCCACATGCAACCTCCACCCCCAACCTCCACCCCAGGGAAGGGGAGGAGGACAGAGCCAGCAATGCCAAGTTTTTAGGAAAACATTCGTCCCATTTTTATTAATAAATGTAGACATTCAATCCTGAAAGAACTTTATAAATTTGGGTAAAGTCAACCAGCAAGAAAAGCTTTAGAGGATAGATCATCAAAGAGGGATTTAAAAAGAGAGAAAGTAATTATAAAAACCAATAACTAAGGTCTAGGTTTGGTGCAAAGAGATGACAAAAGAGAGATAAGACCACTTTAATGAAGATGTCCATTATAAAGGCATAAAGATGAGAACTGGAAATCAGATTTTTTGTGTCCCAAAGTGTGAGTAAAGTTTTAATTTGCGATGAGTCTGAAAAGATAGTGGGGGAAAGGTTAAATAAACTTTTTAAAGCTAGCATGCTAAACGCAATAGGAAGGTACTAGAAGTGATTGAGTAGGGGAGTCACATGGGTAGATCTGAATTTAAGGAAAATTACTTTGGCAGCACTGTGTAGGATGGACTAGAGTCATGAGAGATTTAAGTCAGGGAGACTAATTAGTTGGCAGTTGCAACACTCTAGGTGAGGGTTGATGATAGCCTGAAATGGCTTTGTGAGTTAATTATGGGAGCTGGATGAGAGAAATGCTATGAAGGTAGTAATGGTAAGATTTAGTAATCGATTGAATATGAAGGCTGAAGGAGAATGAAGAGTCTAATAAAATTCTGAAAGATGGAAAATAACTGAAAGACAGAAAGGATAGGAAAGCATAGGATACCTCTAACAGAAATAGGGAAGTTTGGGAGGGAAAAGATTTTGGGGAACAAGATATTAAGTTCAGTTTTCATCCTGCTAAATTTAAGATGTCTCTAGGTAAAGAGATTAGGACAGTAAGTGGTAATGGGAATTGAGTGAATCACACTGACTCCATCTTGTGATTCAATTCTGGATCTAGCTCAGATCCCTTTCTGTTCAGTTATGGGTCTAGTCCAATTTCTGCTTTGCAAGAATACCTTATTGCTTTTTTTGAACATATCTCTGCATGGTTGGGAAGCTTGATCACCATTACCTATTGCTTAGAGATCCTTAACTAAGGACCAAGGTTCTGCTGACCAGAAACTTAGTCAGATCTACTCATTCATGCAAGAAATTTTCTTATAATATTTCATCTTAAGCAAATTATATCTCTTATCTGAAAAGTGACCCTGTGATTAGCCAATCAGTTATTGTTTCTGTGTTTCTTTTATAGTTCACAGACACAGGGAGGGGGTAGTGGGATACCTCTTTTCATGATTTCAAAGAATTACATCTGTTTGATCTTTACTCCTCCCCCAACAGAAAAATCCCCAATTCTTTCTCCAATTAAAATCAGATTGTCTAATTTTGTATTTCTGGTTAATTTGTTTAATTAATTGGTATTATTTGATTATTTTAATGCATAAAAATTTGTCTCCCCATATATTTCGGGTTCAGTGCCAAAGTTGAGAAAGATGACTGTTCCCAATTTGTTATGCAATTGACAAGTATTGCTTTAGTAAATCAATATGCTAGAAAGCTTGAACTTTTATTTTCTCAGTCTTTTCATCTTTCACCCTCTACAGTTTTTGGCAAAGCCAGTCAGGTTGAGTCAGCACTCTGACCCCCCAGGGCTGACAGGCTTTCAGAAAAGTCTCATAGAGTACCCTAGTTAATCTTTCACCAATAGACTTTTTCATAGAAAACTTTCCCCAATCTTCAGATTCCTGCTCTTGATCCCTATTTCTTTTGAGTTAAGGTTTAAGTTCAAATTTGGGACTAGCATTTCCCTCAGAAGAGGAGGAGTTTAAAATTAGGTTTTCCTTAGAATATAGGGAATGTCATCCTTAGGTCTTTAATAGTTAATTTGGGTATTTATAATAGTCAAAATGAGTAATCACTTGAAGTTGTTTTTTTTTTTTTTAAATTTGGTTATTTTTATTTTGGAGGGGGGAAGGAAAGGCAATTGAGGTTAAGTGACTTGTCCAAGGCCACACAGCTAGTGTGTCAAGTGTCTGAGGCTGTATTTTAATTCAGGTCCTCCTGACTCTAGGGCCCATGCTGTAGTTACTGCACCACCTAGCTGTCCCTTGAAGCTGTTCTTAAAACAATGGTGTTACTGTATGCAACATTCTCTTGTTTCTGTTCATTTCTCTCTTCATTATTTCATGCAAACTTATTTATATATTTTTTAAGATCATCAAGCTCATTATATCTTACACCAGGTTGAGTCATGCCTCTGACCCCAAGGGCTGACAGCCTTTTAGAAAAGTTTCCATAAAGTTTCAAATAGTAGTATTCCATGACAATCATATACTCCAAACTTTCACAGCCATTCCTCAATTAGCAAATGTCCCCTCAATTCCCAGTTCTTTCTCACCACAAAGAGAGATGCTATAAATATTTTAGAACATGTATATTATCTTCCTTTTCCACAATCACTTTTGGAAACAGACCTAGTAGTGGTATTGCCTGGTCAAAGGGCATAGGCAATTTAACAATTCTTTGGGTATAATTTCATATTGCTTTCCAAAATGGGTAGATCAGTCCGCAATTCCACTAATAATGAATGTGTCCCAATTTTTCACATCCCCTCAATATTTGTCACATATTTGTGTCTAATAGTAGCCATCTCTAAGGAGAGCAGAAAAAGGAGAAAGAGAAGGGGAGAAAAGAAAGCCACATCATAATTTTATATGTATGTGTGTGTATGTATATATAAATATATATGTGTGTGTATATATATATATATATATATATTGCACATGGAACTGCAAATCTATAATATATAACTTGCTATTCCATATAAATATATGTGTGTGTGCAATCATCTTTTTGTGATTGTTGGTCTGCTATTTTATGGAAATGCTTGTTTTATTTCTTAAATTTGGAATAAAATAATAAAATAAAATAAAATAAAGAATTAGCTTTACCCCCAGAAGACAGGAAGTTTAGGATTAGATTTTCTACCAAGAGTGGGAACAATTAGGTTAAAGATTAGATTTTCTCCAAGGTGGAGAAATTTAGGAAATTTAATATAACAATTCATGTGGTATTTTGCACAAATATGAAAGAGATTGAGCTAGTAATTTGTTTTGGTCTTAATTCAGCTCCTTTCATTATTGCAAATTGACAAAATTAAGGCTAGCAAATATATCTTTGTCTTATCATAGTCTGTGTTTCTGTTTGTAAAATGTACAAAAACTTTTTTCTTGTGTGATGTTTAGTGTTGTTTGTAGAGTCTCCTATCTTGAAAATTTTCTAAAGGAAAAGTGCTGACAGCAAGAAAAACTGTGAAAATGCTTCAGCCTAAGAATCTACTAGTCGGGGGAAGATTAATGAAATTTCATGATTTCATATTGAAAAAGCGATGCTATACTCTTTGTCCCAGAAAGCAGGACTAATTCCCACTTTAGTATTTTAGCAGGAGATCAGTTTATAAGAAAAGGAAAAAAATAATAAAACCTGTGATATACTTTCTCTCTGTCGTTTCAGCCTTGAATAAGCTGGGATTACAGAGATATAATCGGATAGTCAAAGTGAGGAAAATTTTTTTCTAGATTTGGAGGACTGCTAAAAATATTCAATTTAGGAAGTTTGGAGATTAATCATTAAGAAGGTTAGATGTTAATAATTTATGACTGCAAGGGAGGATTCCTGGGACTTTGGGCAACTACAGGAATTCATCCTTCTG
This sequence comes from Petaurus breviceps papuanus, assembly GCF_028583685.1. Classification (NCBI taxonomy): domain Eukaryota; kingdom Metazoa; phylum Chordata; class Mammalia; order Diprotodontia; family Petauridae; genus Petaurus; species Petaurus breviceps. Next base: position 55,462,475 of record NW_027185764.1, on the reverse strand, counting down.
AATTATTTTGGGGAGTTTTCATATACCACTCAGCAAAATTTGTTTTAAGGAAAAATAAGAATTAAATTATGTAAATGCTTCATGGGTAAAAAGCACTTAGATCAATTACCCTCCTGAAAATGGATAGATGTATTGTTTTCACTGTAAAGAAGGAAGGCAACTAGCTTGAAAGTAACCCCCCCCCAAAAAAAATATATAAGGTTTGGATTTTATTTCTTCCTCTTGTTGACCCTTTCTTGACCATGAAAAGAGAAAAGATTATTTAAATCAGGGAGCAACTTAAAAATGAGTAAAATTTAATTCAGGAATGGAAATGGTTATTTAAACTAGAAAGTATCCTGTGTACAGAGACCAATCCCTGGACCCAAACACTACTGTAGACAACAGGAATAGGTATTCACAATAATAGGAGTGGAGAGGTGACCAACTAAGAATATCTTTGGGGAAAGCTGAAGTATAACTTTCAAAGCTTTAGTTGAAAGAATTAATTATTTAGGTAAATTAGAGTCAATGTTACCAAAAAACCATGCATTCATAAGTTATTTATCTCAGTTTACTGATCTGAAAAGAAGAAAATGATGATACCCAGCTCCAAGGATTGTTGTGAGGATCAAAATGGCAGAATGATTATGAAGGGCTTAACACAATGACTGGCATATGGTAAGCATTATATAAATATTAAATATTGTCATTATTATAATTTTAATTGGTTTTAATTGTTCCATACTTGATGCCTCTATATCAGGCTTTAGATGTGATTAATATAAAATGCCAAAGGTGATAAGATTAATAATTTTCTATGTAACATAACTTGGAAATACATTTCACTAAGTTGAAGTCAACTAACTGGTAATAAGTTTTGTTTAATTAATTAAATACATGATATTTTGTATGTTCCTATTGTATTCCTAATTTCTTTTGTATTATTAAATTTGGGAAGTCATTGCACCAGAAATGCTCCTAGAAAAACAACTCCTCTTTTTATATGAATGCTGTTACATTATGAATTAATTTTTAAAAGAATGTGAAAAAATGGATATTTGAAAACTGTTGAACATTTAATGGAGCATATTTTGTTTTAAAATAGCTAATAATAATAAGCTTATGATAATAAAGATTTATTTTTTATTGGAAAATGTTTGCCTTTCACTTATAAAAATTATGAAAATGTATATGGTCATTTAATTTTGTAATTTCAAAACATTAATATGAATCAACTATAATGTATTTTATATATTTATGAAACTTCAGAATGTGGTTAGTTTTACTTTATATGTAAACCAAAAGGGGAGGTGGAACCAAGATGATGGAGTAGAAACAGGATTTCTGTGTGGCTTTCACCTCCTCCTATACATGTAAACAAATGACTCTAAACAACTTTTAGAGATACAGAACCCACAAAGTAACAGAGAAAAACAAATCTCCCACTGAAGGAAGCCCAGAAGGCTGGTAAGAAGGGTCCATCACAGCACACTGGGAGTCTAGTGCAGTCCTAACTGAGCTGTGGTTTTAGTCCCAGGGCATCCCCAACCAGCAGTGGCAGCTGCAGGTAACACCAGAAGAGTAAAGCACCACCAGCTGTAGTGGTTTCCAGACTTCTCATTGCACAAATGCCAAAGACAAATAAAAGGTTAGTGAGGAACATTTTTGGGAATAGGGGGAGCACATTCTAGCTGCTGCCCCCAGAGCAAGAAGTAGAGGTGGTGCAGTGGCTGCAGCTGCTGCCACATGGCTGCTTCAGGTGCTCCTGTCCTACAGACTGTAGGGGGACCAAGCAACCTTCAGAGGGTAATCACTCTTACTTTGACCTGCTTGGATCTGGATCATGGTCTTAGGTGGTGGTCCTAGGGTGTGTGACCAGTGAGCCAGAGCATCTGGGGGCTATAGAGAGGGCACCTATCCAATACCTCTGGCAGCTGCAAAAACACCAGAAATTTGGGACATATCTCTCTCTATTCTGGAAGCAGAGTTCAACCATGGCAAACAGCTCAAAAGTCAAGTAAATGGCTCCCAATATGAGCAAGCAACAGAAGCAAAAACAGACCATTGAATCCTTTTTGGGGGATAAAAAGGATCATGGCATGCAGTGGGAGGAAGACATAGAAGTCAGAACTCCTGCATCAAAAGCCTCCAAGAAAAATATGAATTGGTTACAGTCCACTGAGGATCTCAAAAAGCATATTGAAAATCAAGTAAGAGAAGCAGAAGAAAAATTGGGAAGAGAAATGAGAATGATGCAAGAAAATCATGAAAAGTGAGCCAACAGCCTGCAAAAGGAGACCCAAAAATACACTGAAGAAAATAAGACCTTAAAAAATAGACTAACTCAAATGTCAAAAGAGGCCTAAAAAGCCAATGAGGAGAAGAATGCTTTAAAAAGCCAAATTTCTCAGGTGAAAAAGGAATTTCAAAAAGTCACTTAAGAGAATAAGTCCTTCAAAATTAGATTGGAGCAAATGGGAGCTAATGACTTTATGAGAAATCAACATACTCTAAAACAGATCCAAACAAGTAACAAAATAGAAGGCAATGTGAAATATCTCATTGGAAAAACCACTGACATGGAAAATAAATTCAGGAGAGATCATTTTAAAATTATTTGGCTACCTGAAAGCACTGATCAAAAAAAGTCTACATAACATCTTCCAAGAAATTATCAAGAAAAATTGCCCTGATATTCTAGAACCAGAGAATAAATTAGAAATTGAAAGAATTCACCATTTGCCTCTTGAAAAAGATCCCAAAAAGAAAACTCCTAGGAATATTATAGCCAAATCCCACAGTTCCCAAGTCAAGGAACAAATACTGCAAGCAGTCAGAAAGAAACAATTTGAGTATTGTGGAAACACAATCAAGATAACACAAGACATAGCAGCTTCTATATTAAAGGACTGAAGGGCTTTGAATATGATATTCCAGAGTTCAAAAGAGCGAGTACTAAAACCAAGAATTGCCTACCCAGCAAAACTGCATATAATGCTACAGGGAAATATATGGTAATTCAATGAAATAGAAGACTTTCAAGCATTCTTAATGAAAAAACAGAGCTGAACAGAAAATGTTATGTTCAAATACAAGAACAAGAGAAGCATTAGAAGGTAAACAGGAAAAAGAAATCATAAGGAAGTTATTAAAGTGCAACTATTTACATTCCTACATGGAAAAACAATAACTGTAACTCATAAGATTTTTTTCAGTATTATTTTACCAGTTTTAAAGTATCTGTCTGATAACATTAAGACAGAGAAGAATTCATTTTACAGTTAGACCTTCATACATTTTTTAAAAGATTCTTGGTGCGGCCAAGTAGCACAGTGAGTAAGAGCACTGGCCCCAGAGTTGGGATGAGCTGGGATCGAATCTGGGCTCAGACACTTAGCACCCACCCAGAAACACCAGGCCATGTAACCTTGAGCAAGTTACTTAACCCCAATTGCTTAGGGGCAGCCAGGTGGCGCAGTAAGTAAGAACACTGCCTCCAGAGTTGGGATGACGTGGGATCGAATCCAGGCTCAGATACTTAGCACCACACCCAGAAATAACTGGCCACGTAACCCTGAGCAAGTTACTTAACCCCAATTGCTTTAAATAAAAAGATTCTTATGTCAGATATAGTGTTTAGGTACAGATAAAAACACCAAGTAGTATATAAAGACTTAAATTCTCTAATGATTCAAGTGGATTATGGTCTCTTACATGATGTTTTCTTATAATTTTACTGTAAATAGGATCATAAACAAAAGACTTGAGTGGGTTTTGAAATAGTTATTGGAACACCAAATTTAGGAGATTGTACTAACTCATATTGTTACTGGAAAATTTTAGCAGAATTATCTAGGAACTTCTCCAAGTTCTAGGAGTTGTCTTAAGAATGAGGCCTATTCTAGAATGTCTAAGTCTATTATTATGAAGTATAATTCCTCTTTAAAAAAAAGGATTTATTCTGTAAAACTCAGTCACATGATTTTTTTTCCAAAAATGATCATTGTATCTTGTGCTTTTCATTAGAGAAAGAAATTCATTAAGTAGTTACTGCAGCTACATTGGTAGTTTGAAAAAATGACATAGTATGTGTGAGAAACCAACCTATCTTATGTAGAAACCTCAACTTTTTATAGGTGCAATGTGTTGCATTACTGTGTGCTTTTTCAGGTGGCACCTAGAGTTATTCATCCCTTTTCACATTCACAAGGGACCTATGACCAAAGCCCCCACCAATGTTGAGGGACAACTGTACATATTTATTAATTTCTATAAATAAATAGAAGCTTAAGGTTATAACATTAGTAATATCAAAGGGGCATCATGAACTACTGTAGCAGCAAGCACCCCAGCATCCCCAGGGTGTCTGCCAACACAGGTTCTTGGATCTGCTTTGATAAAGGAAACCAACTCAAAATGGGTTAACAAGCTTACTTTAATCAGTCAAACATGTATCATTTACCTAGTTCAGGGGAAAGAGGTCAGCACCCCGAACTTCAGAATATACAGACAGAATTATCAAGACAGAAAAACAGATCAAGTACACAGTTTTCCAAACTGTGCAACCATTACATCCATACCAAACAACATCTGGGTTTCAAAGCTGGAGGGCTCTGGACAACGGCTTTCCAGAGTTTCATCTGATCAAATCACAGAACACTTCTCAAAGTGAGCCCCAAAACAAAGCTACACATCAGGGCTTACGTAGTCTTCTCCTGGCTCAGAGAATGTAACAACCTGATTGACTCACTAGCCAATCAAGAAGTATCTACTGAAAAACAAGCCTTCCACCCCAGGCTCCAGGTGCACTTTAGCCTAGGGGCAGGGAAGATCTTAAAAATTTACATTCCCATTACAAGTACCTAAAATCTTTATGAAAATAAACTACACACATATTAAAATTATCTTTGATGAAATTATGAGAAGGTGTATTTTTGTGGATAATTTCTATATATATGTAATAGACCGCATCTTCACAGCCACAGAAACAACTGAAAGATATAAATAATGTAAAATCCCACTGTTTCTAGTTTGTTGATAACACAAAATTTCTCTTTCTTGGCTCAAGAGTGAATGAATACTTAAATTTTCCTTTCTAGTAAAGCAACTGTCTTCCATAGGTTAAAATCATATGAGATTCAGTCACTGAGATGTAAGAAGCCAGTCTGTACAAATGGTAAAATGCTTCACATAGTCCTGTTTAAAGATAGTGATTGTGTTATTTCAAGCCCCAAAATGCTATAGAACTACCTCAATGCAACCTGTGACCATTCAGACACCATACATCTGAAGAATGCCTACTATAGATGTAATGATGTTCAATTGAGTGGGTAATCCATTGAATTAGTCTATGAAGACATATATATTGGGAAGCCAATGGAAGAGAGACAATGAGATAGGCCCAAAACTGAATTGGAAGAAGAGAGTGATTAGAATAGATAACAGCACTTGAGACATACACAGCACTTTCAATGATAGCACTTTGTTCCCTAACACAGAAATCTATAGTTCACAGCACCAAATATTTTGCTAATAACTGTGTCTATGAATCAGGGGACAGTATAATCACCAAGAACTAAACTTATTAGTGACCCAAAAGGCAACAGAAAGACACACAAATGTTATAAATAGGCTAGGAAAATTTGTTGAAAAGGTAACATTTCTCAACTATATCCAAAATATGATGCCTATACTTTGACACTCCTCTTTTTCTTTCCAAAATCTAGTTTCTATGTCCTGGGACACCTGGTTTTTTTAAATTTTCACTTTCACCTGATGTAGCCCAGAAACATTTCCTATAGAAACTATTCCTAGATATCCTCAAATCATGTTATGATGCACTATAGTCTTCTTCTTCTGTCTCCTATTGGGACCTAGATTCTGACACCCAAGAGCCTGAGTTTTTATTCATGAGTTTTCACCTTCTGTAACTGGAACCAGATCATCAAGCAGTTAATGGCCATCTGCAAAGCATGCAGTTGCATCATCCTCTGCTATACCCTTTCCAACTCTATTCCTTTATGTATTCACTCCACCTATTAGAATATAATGTTTATTCATGTTTGTTTTTCCAGAACTTAGCTCAATTCCTGGCACATAGAAAGCAATTAATAATCTATAAATTTATACATTAATTACTATAATGGGAAAAAAGAAGAAATCCTGACCATGTAATAGGAATGGGAAACAACATATGAACAACCTCAGCCATTATACTGATCCTGTGAAATGTTCAAACACCTGAAGAAAATCTTCTAGCTTATTGTGTAACATCTTTACAGAGGACTTATGGAAGGGCTTAAGCAAGAATTATATCACATAGGAAGAAATGGGTAAATTATAATCAGCAATATTGAAAAGGGGGCCAATTTCAGTGAAATCACAAGTCCATTGATAAAGAATGGAGCATATATGGATGATTAGTATTCTGTGCCCAAGGCCGAACCCATGAAGTTCTGGTCTTACATAAACTCTGAAGATAACACTGCCCAAGAACTCCTCTTAGCTCCACAGAAAGACCTTGAGGAAAGATATTTAGGGTACAGAAAGAGAACACATGAATTTCCCATTTCCCTTATGATTTTCATTAGTCATTATGAACTTAAATAAACAAAAAGGCTCTGCAACACACTCCCAGTATGTAGGTTTACTTTTAGCTCCTTTTTGTCTTTGAAAAGGGAAAAAAATTCCAGTGTAAAATTGAGGAAATGTAATATAAAATGTGATTTCACGCTCCAAAGTCCAAGCTCACTCTCTACTTCAAGGAGTATTTTTCACATAGGAAGATAAAACTAAAATTCCCAAGCATGGACAACCACCACTCCCTATCAAGGTAATCAGAGAATACTTTGGATTAACTCCTTTCCCTCTTTCAAATTATTATCTTGAAGAACAGTGACAGGAGGGAGAGGCTCATATAGGCTTGATTGATTGATGGGTAGAAGTGTTATGGAATGATATGTATCATAAGTTGATGCCTTTCACTGGAGAAGACTGGGCAGTCAGTGTCTATTATAAAGAATCTACATATTCAAGAAAAATTGTACTGAAGGAAATCATGGATGAGGGGAATAGGAAGTAATAGTGAGGATACTAAATTTGGCCTCCATATTTTTTTACTAGGGTTGGGTCTGAAACAGAATGCCAGTAGAAATATTAATGTAGGTTTGAGTTCTTGAGGCTTGGTTTGACTTATTCATATAAGTAACAGTTTACTCAAATATTGGAGAGAAATTAAGAAAAATAACATTTGGACCAAATCTTCATTTGATTTGCACAATGGAGTACATTTTATTTGTAGGAAGGAGTTCAATTCTGAGCAAATGAATAGCAGTGTTACAAGAGGGAAAATGATAACTGTCCAAAGGATCGAGTTTTCTCCATTGTCTGGGACGATTCTTAAGGAAAGTAAAACTCTAAATTCTAAAAAGTAAATTCTAAAAAAATTACCTTATTTGTGACAAGTATCATTAATACCAAAAATATTGTTCCAAAGGAAAAAAAATAGGAGGAACTTTATTGCAAAGAAAGTCAAGGAAAATTTTACATTTATAAACCATTATGTAGAAATAATCTATAAATATTTCAGTTGAAAAATCAAGAAAAATCATAAGTTTTCAAGCAGAGGCTAACTGAAAATGTATTTTTCAGGAGTTTCAAGCTGCTAGCTTTATGAGCTAATATCTAATCTTGGAGTATTTTTAAAAATCAAATCCTTTTCATCACTTGAATTGCGAGGTTTTTCAGTCATTGCCTTCTTAGCCAAATTATTTAAACATACAGCAATCTATGCTTCTGGCAAAAACAGAAATGAGAATCAAGGGTCCCATTCATTGCAGAAGACAAAGATTTTATGTGAATTTCAAGTCAAAAGATTTTATTTTATTTTATTTTGTTAACCCAAAACAGTTACGTTGCATGCTTGACTTAACCTTTGTGCTTAATCTGTAGGGTGCATTATCAGGGGTCTATTATAATCCCAATAGGAGCCAATTACAGAATCCATCTGTTGGATGCCTACCAATATGAAGCATGATGCAGTGAGAATGAGTCAAAATGATGCCCCATTTGACAGTGGAATCCATACATTCTTGGATAATGAGTCTAAACTAGCTACTCTTCTTGATGACATGCTGATTTTTAAAACTCTTATATGTTTATTCAGTGGGAAAGAATTTAGAGGTCTTAGTTAATGCTTAGCAGGTGCTAACAGGGTAGAATTTATTCTCTGAAAATATCAGGCAGAAATAATTTGTAAATATTATAGGCATGTGCTATCTTTGTTGTAGCTTTAGCCCACAAATTTCTGATTCTGCAAAAAAAAAATTAAGTAAGCCATCTTGAGTTTCTTAGGTAATTGATATGAAGCATAGAGAAGAATCATAGAATCAGACATTAAAATTTGAAGTGATATCAGTGGCTATCAAATCCTATCTATATACAAAATGGATTGCCATTATAATACCAAACAAGTAATATCCAGTTCCTGATTGAAGACTTGTAAGGTGAGAGAGGAACTCATCATCTTCCTAGGCAACTCATTCTACTTTGAGGCATTCTAATTGTTAGGAGCTTTGCCTTTGTTTTGTTTTCTGACATCAAGCTTAATTGATTCCTTTCCAGCTTCTAGCCATTACCCTCCAGAGTCAGAGAACAAGTTTAGTCCCATCTCAACATGACAATTTTTTGAGACTTCAAGATAAATTTTTCGTCCCCCATGTCCTTTTCCATGCTAAGTACATGCAGTTCCTTTCACTAATACTCACATAACATTTAATCAAGGTCCTAAACCATTATGGTTTCCCTCTAGCTTACCAATGGCCCTGGATAACAGAAATGAGTGGCATACTCATGATGAACTTCACTGAAGACAGAAAGCAGTGGAATGATCACTTCTTGATTCTTAGAAACAATTCCTGTTTTAACCCATGTGACTGGATTAATATATAGTGCAAAGATTTCATTTATTTTTGTCTCACTTATCACTCTACTGATTCATATTTAATTTGTGGGGCTCTAAATCTCCCAGGTATTTTTAGAACAACTTCTATCTTACCATGCCTTACATTTTACAAGTGATATTGATTTTGTTGTTCACAAATATAAGACTTTACATTTATCACTATTTAATTTTATCTTATTAGATTCAACCCAATGTTGTAAAATCTCTCTCTAAAGAATTTGGATTACTAATGCACACAGGAAAAGATAAGTGAATAAAGAATGTATATTGTCTAAGAGGCTGATTTTTCAAACAATGATATGTAGTCAAATGGAAAACTGAGAAATTTTAAAGTACAACAGTTCCCACAGACACACAGAAACACACACATGCATATGTAATCTGGGAAGAATTGTAAATGGACAATCTGGACTTTGGCTAGGCCTAGAGGAAGAAAAAAAGACTGGATTAGCTCTTGGAAATTGCACAGATATTTTAATTATCTCAATGTCTCCCTGAAACTAAAACCAATGTTGTTTTTTTTTCAAGAAATATTTGTCCATGATGTTGTATTGCTTTAATTCATAGAACAAAATAGGATATGATCAATTGGAGTTGAGTATCATAAAAAGGCTTATGAGAGGGAGAAGAGACTGAGGAATTAAGTAGGGAGATGGTAGAAATGAGAAACATCTGACTGGCAAAAAATGAATTGTTCACTTGTTGAGAGAAAGGGAAGACTGATAGGTAGCATCTCTCTTTTCTTGGTATTAACACAATTTTTAGGCCCAGCAATACCCAATGTGTCCATCTTCCAATAACTGACAAAATTAACAAAAAAAAATCATCAAAAATGGTGGCCATCAAGTGGGATTTGCCATATTATAACACATGAAATCATGAAATTTCTTCTGCTGAGTCATGCTGGTTGTAGAGAGGAAATGGAAGAAGGAGGTAAAGTAGTATTCTAATTGGTTGGAGTATCCACACTGATGAAATCACTAATTTATTGAAGTATACCTTTTCCCAGTAAATTTCACCTCTCATTTATTTCTTAAATAAATGTTGATTTTCTTTTTCTACTTTGATTTTCAGAAAGCCATGGGCTCTTATTCCTAGTTTGTTAGCTTTTTATTCCTTGTAAGTCTTTTCTACACTTAACATTAACTGAGAATTTGAATAATACAGGTGTATTCAAATCACCACCTATTCCTCAGTTCTTGATAATCCAGTATCAAATCTTTTAGTATTAAAAAAAGACTTCTTTCTATAAAACACTCAAAGATGCCTTAAGCCACCTCTTATTACATCCACACTTCCTGTATCATTCACATTCCAGATTAAAAAAACATTTTTATTAATTTATTCAGTCTTTTTCAAACTAATTTTTTCTATTTCCCTAGAATTGACTATTCATTAAATACTTACATCTACACAGGATGAAGAAATCAGGAAGGACTTCTTGCATGAATCTGACTTGAGAGGCCCTTTCAGACAATCCCACCACATATTTACCAAGGGAAGAAACTACAATGTGTTCTTCATTTTATCCTGATGATAGAAATCTGGAAACTTCAAAAACTGGAAAGTTTTTAAAAAGGTACTCAGATGAAGAGTCTAGATACATACTTGCTTGAAAAGAGTAATACCAGGGGGAAAGAGATGCCAAAGGAGAAAGGGACAGAAAAGGGGAGGGCAGAGGGAGAATGGAAGGATCAGGAAGCTTTAGATTATTTCAGAGATAAAGAGGCTGGAAAAAGAAAGTTTAATGATACATAAGGTGATGACACTGAGGAGACAGAGGATTATAGTTTAGGAAATCTGTCCTGCATAATAAGGATAAAATCTGTGCTATTCCATCTCACTAGAATGCTGAGGAGGAAGGAACCAAGTACAAATCTAAAGTTTACTCAAGGGCTATAGAGAAAGTGATTGATTTAAAGAAGATAAAAATTATAAACTTACAGAGACTGGATATGGAGTAGAAAGGACTAGCACTATAAAAGATATGCACAAGAAAGATAACAGAGGTTATGAAAGAATAATGTGAAGAAAGAAACTCATTCACCTGATCAGGTAAAGTCTAAAATGTTCAAATAAGTCCTTGATTACAGTCTCCCTCTATCAAGAATCTGCAGGTGAGAGAAAGTCTACCTTCACAGAGTAGAAACTACTTAAGATCAAAATTTTAGCCAGTGACTCCTATCACCCTGAGGTCAAACTCAAAATGGCACCTGTACCTCTTGATGATTCCAACAGATGTGCTTCCTTGACTAAAGACATGGTGCTTGCTAGTGCAGTTGTCCATTTTGTGAAGAGAGAACCAGAATTCTGGTCCATTTTTTACCACATTAAGTTGCCACAGGCCAACAAAAGCACTTCAGAGCCATTTATTCAGAACATTGTGTCCTTGGTTCATCAAATTAAAGAAGAATATTTCAACTCAGCTGTGTGACCCTAAATGAAAAGTTCACTTCATATCAGAAGGTTACTAAAGAACATTGCACCCACCAAAATACATATGAGAACTGACATCTCTCCTTGTGCCCCAAGGAAATATACCTGCTTATAAGGATGAGAGGGTTTTTAAAGAAAGAAATCAAAAGGGAGATAAAAAAAAAATAAGATGTGATTTTGCTGATCTTCGACATGACATTCATAATCATAGAAAAGAAAGAAGTAGGAGTGGCTAGGTGGTGTAGTGAACAGAGCAGGAGGACCTGAATTCAAATTTGGCCTTGGACACTTGATACACTTATTAGCTGTGTGATTTTGGGCAAGTCACTTAACCACAATTGCCCTCCAAAAGAAAAAGAAAGTAAAGAACAAGAGGATTCCTAGTGCTCCAGGGAATCCAATGGATCCATAAAGCAAGGAATAACTAAAGATTATAAAGAAAACAAATCTTATAACGATTACCGTAACCATGAAAGCAGAGAGCAAGATCATTCTTGTTCTTCATCACTCTCTTTCTCAGTAATCTCTTTAGAAGAAAAAGACAGTAAGAAGAAGAATTTTAAAACCCAACATGAACCAAAAGAATATTCTGGCTTTACAGGAGTCAACATGATTACTGAGCCTGAACAACGTTTTTTGGGAATTAGGCAGAGGATGAGCCAGAGACATTTTTCCTGGGACAAATATTGGTATGAATAACTCAAACACTAGTTTTCCAAAGAGACCAAAGGAAAAGGGAAAAGATCCATAATATACCAAAAAGAGAAGTACTTCTTAAAGGATAAAAGAGATGATGCTGTGGATTATTGGGCCAAAAGAGGAAGAGGCCATGGCACTTTCCAACATGGCAGAGAGTGGTTTAACTTAGAAAGATTGGATATTAGTCAAAAATGGAAACATGACAAATACCAAGGGAATGGGATTGTTGAAGATAAAGAAGATACCGTGGAAAATAATGAAGAAAATACGGACAGAGGCAAAGAAGAAAATTTAGAATATTCCAACTTGTTAGTGAATTGAAAAGCAAATTTCTACCAATGTGGGTTAGAAAGGTGACAAATTACTAAAACTTAGTACATCTAATTTTATAAATTGGAGCTTGCTATGGCTTATGTATTGTATATAGTTCCCCCCTTTAGCTCTATTTATCTTAACTTTCTGGTTTTTTTGTTTTGTTTTTATAGAAATAGTGAATCTGAAGTAAGATTAGTAGATCTTAAGCAATTGAGAGCATAACTTCTACCCACTATTTTTACATGATTGTTTTTGTTTTTAAAAACAAATGCAAGCATTTTATTTAAATTTTGCTGTTTGCAAGTAGTGTGTAGAATTTTTGTTTCAAGTCTTAAATGTCTCAATAATAGCAGAGTATGTCCTGAGGATTGTATTCGAGCAAAGTTGAAAGTTGCTATGTACAATATTTGTAGCTATCAACTGCAAATATTTTAATGTTTTTGTTAAATGCATTATAATTCTGCTTTGTCTATAAGATATGATCAGGTACAACTCTGCGAAAGTTCCAATTTTCCCATCCCTCTGTTTGTCAGATTTTTATTCTAAAGTAAACTTTAGCTTTATATATATATATACACTATATAGACATGTATATATATATATACATATGTATACACATATATTTGTTGATTCCTTAAGAATGAACAAGCATCGAATTAGTGGAATTTAGATTATAATATAACACTATTTTTCCAAGCCACTAAAACATGAAAAAAAATATTTAGCCTTCCAAAAGATTTAAAAGGCCTTCACTAACTTACCATGTTAATTATGAACAACTTTTGACTTCTTTGACTTCTGAAGATTAACAATACTCAGGATTGTTTATTCACAGACTGAAAGGCAATCATCTAATAAAGGGGAATGGTGTTCCATTAAGACTGATGAAGGGGACTTTCACAGGACTCCTTTCGGAACATAGGTCGCTACTGGGGATTTTTCAAGGTGCTGTCATAGAGACCACATATTACAAAACCAAGATGAAGTTTGGTGTGTGAGAGCTCTATCCAGGTTTTCTTATCATAGAACAATCACCAAAATTATTCACATTTCTTTCATGCTCTTTAACTGGTCTCCAAGAAGATTTTTTTTAATCTATTCATTTTGTAGAAGTATTCCTTGGAAATTATCTGAACTTAGTGCAACTAACTCATGAGCTTTGTATTTGAAGCCCATGTTCTCTGCTACACTAAAATCTAATTATATTTTCCAATTCTTTCCCCAACTAAATTTACTATTTGCATCTCTTCTATGTCTTGTTTTTAAATTTGAATCCATATTGCTTTTTTTTCCAGGTAAGATCCCTGTTATATTTATTTATTAAATATAGTTTAATTATACTCTAATTTATGCTTTATTATGATCAATGTTTATTGATTGCTTTTGATTTTTAAAATATTTATTGTATATTACGAATTGAACATAATTTCATCTTATGTTTATTTCAATCTTATAAACTGCAGAGATATTTGCATGCCATATAATTTACTTCCTTTGTTTACAGCTCAGGATACTGAGTGGGATAGAAGATGGCACACATATGTATATACGTATTCAAACACACACACACACATTAGATTTAGTCATAGATCCTAGTTTAAATCGCAGCTATGCACTTTCTACCTATGTGATATTGTTTAGTTGTTTGCCTTCTCTAAATTTCAGTTTCCTTATCAGAAGAATAGGTTTGAGAAGGCATCTAGGGTCCTTCCCAACAACTAGACTATGATCCTATGATTCTATCAAATGACTTTTTAACAGATGGCCACAGACAATAAGCAGAGTCAAAACTAGTACCCAGGACTTAATGTTCTTTCTACCTACCACAAGAGAATTATTTGCAATTTCGCTGTGGCTCCATATTAGTTTCAAAAATTTACATAAAAGTTTCAAAATTTACATTCAAATATAAATTATGCTTCACAAAATATACACGATGTAAAGCCAAGCCAAGCATGAGCAGCTCTCGAGATGACTGCTGCTGTGAATAGCTTTAAGATCCTGATCACATAGTATAGTCAACTCTATTTACTCAGCAATAAACTAAGGTAGAAAATTCACAGAAAACAAGGTACAGCATTCACAATGATATAACATAACAACTTCTTACTAAAGTTGCCACATAGTCTTTAACTCAATCATCCTTAAGGAACAATCCTTCTTAAGGGACACAAAGTACAAAGGTCAAAATTTTCCTACACCTAGTTCACATTGTCTTGATATCTCAAAGTCTTCTTTCTTCCTGATTGAAGATTATTTTCTAAGCATCCTTAACTCAATCATCCTTAAAGGGTACAAGGTACAGAGTACAAAGCTCTCCTACCCCTAGGTCACAGTAAATCATGATCTTCTCAGTCAGAACTACGTACTAAAGGAGAGGTCTTTTCATCTTAGCATGATGCTGGCTCTCAAATTCCATGATTGTTCTTCCATGGGTCCAAATCTGAATCTACCCAACTGTCACCTGGATTCACAGGCAAGCAGCTCTCAGCTCCTTGTCCTGTTCCCATTCCATATTGAAGCTCACAGTGTCTAGGCCACCTCAGGTCCTTTGCAGTTTTTGTTTCTGGAAAGACAAAGCTTAACAGAGCCAAAACAACATTCATACACATTGATGGCACCTCATCAATTCACTTTTTGCCTATGAAATCAACACAGATGCACAAACAAGGTCTGACAAATCAACACAAATCATCAATAAAGTCACAGTACCTCTGAAAACATCAGTAAACCCATTCTCCAGGACTTCTGTAAACAGAAAACAACAAAATCCACTTTCAGGGCTTCTGAAACATCATTAAGGTCCCAGACCTTCTGTAATAACAGCAAGGTCCTCTATGAGCAGACAGATCTGACAAAGTAACATCAACCCAAAGTGCCGGTCACCATAGCCATGACGAAAAGTTTTTGAATATCTTATTGGTCTAAATTATTCAGTAAAGGTCTCCTTTGATATCTTATGAATTGAAAGAGACTGTTTTGGAGACAATAGGTCTTTCTTTTCCTTAGAGTTAATGAGTTAAGGAGTTTTAGGGAACCACTAAAGCAATCAGGAAAAAGAATCCCTATATTCTGCCCTCATTTTCTTTTCATGTTCTAGCTTCTGTTACAGGGCTTCCCCAAATTTGGTTCCCCCTACTCTTTGTTTTTCAGGAAGAATTTTGTGTCCTTCATTTAATATGAAAGCAAACATTCTAGAATTTAAAGTAAAATTTTTATACTATGCATACACAAAAGTATAAATTAGAGAGGAGGAGAAGGTGAAGGGAAAAGTATACATATATATATATATATATGTGTGTGTATATATATATATATAATATATATATATATATATATATATATATATATATATATATATATATATATATATATATATATATAAACCTGATTTCCCTTGGGATTGTGGATTTTTAAACTACAAGAACTCTTTAAGAATATCTACCAAGTCTGTATCAACAAAGAGAATATTTAAACTAATGAAAGTATGTCTCATTGAAATATAGAAACATGTTAAAAATCAGTCTGAATATTAGCTATATCCCTGACCCTAATATGATGCATATAAAATTGTGATCTTAGTTTTGTTCATTTTTATTAGCATTATTCTCTTTGTGACCAGGAGAACACATTTTATGAAAATCAAAATAATATATAGTTCTTTACATGAACTAAATCTAAGAACTCTTTTTACAGCAAATAAATTTGTATATGATAATGTTATATAGTTGTTTCTCAGTTTATATGAGATATAGTTTGCCTTTCAAATAGCTCTCATTAAAGAGAAGCCCACACTCAAAGGAAGCCTACATATGGATAAATATAACACATTTCTTCCTTTATTTATCTACATTGTGCCCTACTTAAAATGTCATATGGGACATTTTTCAAGTATTCTTAGTTTTGTATTCATGTTTAAAATTTGATCTAACTATTATAATAAGAATAAACATTTGTTATCACACAACTTTGTGGGTTGTTTTTTGGCATTGTTTTGATAGTTCAATATTTATTTTCACCTACCCCACTATCTCTTCCTACTACTAACAGTAAGAAAAACTCCAATTTATCAAGACTTGTCTCCCTATGATGCAGATTTTGCATTTTTTTTACTTCACCAGTTTGCACAGGATTGTGAATCATATCTGTATTCACATGAACTGCATGTTGAGAAAGTGCCAACACTAACATTGATATAAACATGAAAAAATGAAAAGACAATTTTCCACTCCATAGCAGGGGTAGTGGGGAATCATTCTCTTTAGATACTGAAAACATGCTTTGTAATCCAAGTGTGATGAGAATGTTGTAAAACAAGATTCCTTCTTCCTCTTTCAATATTTGTCATGAGAACAGTCGTATTTGGTGCATAAAAGAAAATCTTCTAACAAAAGAAACTACAATATATCCATGTAATATATAAGGTTCTGCTCTCTTAAACATGGAATGATGAGTAGAATCCCCATATTTGAAATTGTGTGTGTGTAATTGATATCTTTATCATCTATAACTAATTTTCTTTTCAAAGAGTTTCATTAGGAGTATGACCTACATTTCAATAAAGCCTGTATATGAATCAGTATAGTATAGGGCAATACAGAATAATAAATAAGTAACTCTTATGCAAATGTAACCTTTTTACTTTAACAGATACACTCCTAGTTTGTTTGTTTTTTTAATTCTGCGACATCAAACTTATTTTTTTTCCTGTGTCTATCTCTCTATCTACATTTTCTTTGGTTCTTTTGCTGACTTCACTTCTCATTCTAAAAACTATATGTACATGAAGCTCATCCTTCCCCCACACCAGTCCACAATTCATACTTTTAAGCTAGCATTTGAATACTAATTTGTAAGAATTTGGAACTCAGAGATAAAATAACCTAGCTTTTTACAACATTTAGTAATAATAATAATAATAATAGCTAGAATTTATATAGTACATTAAGCTTTGCAAAATGTTTTACAAACATTTTCTCCACACAACCTTGGGAGGTACATGCAATTATTAGCTCTCAGTTAGGAGAATGAGGCAGAAGTTAAGTGAATTACCCACAGTCACAGATCTAGTAAATATCTGATATAGGATATAAACTTAAGTCTTTCTGTCTCCAAGTTAACCATGTATACTACTAAGCTACATAGCTGCTTTTATGTAGTCATTGTAAATTTAAAAAGGAAAAAATAATCTTCAGAGAATTCATGGGTGAATTTGATCTAAGAAATGTTCTATATGGTCCATAAATATCTTTGGATTATACAGGAAAACAGAATTTTATAATATTTCAATACCTCAGTTCAATTTTTTGGGGTCCACATCTACAGAAGTGCCTGCTAAAGTTTTATATGTTTAGTAAGATCATAAGACCATAGCTTTCAGAAGTCTTCTACCATCTAACCAGTCATCAATTAACAACTACGTATGAAGGACTATAGTTTTCTATGAGCTGAGAAGACAAAGATATTTTTAAATTAAATAATCCTTTCTCTAAAGAAGGTTGCCTTCTATTTGCAAAAAATAACATGTACACATAGGTGTTCATGTAAAGTTATACAGTAAATATATAGTTTTTACACTGTAGAATTTCTTAAAAAATATAATAATAAATATTAGTAAATGCAAAGTATTTAATAAACACAAGGAGGAAGAATATTAAAAATTGTGACAATTGGGAAAAGCTTCTGGTAGAAGCTAGAACCTGAGTTATCGTTTAAAGAAAGTAAGTAATTCTATGAGACAGAAGCATGGAAGCAGTATATTCCAGGAATGAAGGATGACCCACCCATGCAAAAGCATGAAGGTAGGAGACAGAAGGTAAGTTTTGGGGGTAGGCTATGGGAAAAGCTAACCCATGTAGTTCAATGCCTCATTTTACAGATGTAATATCAGAATAACTGGGTATCAGTGGTTGTGTTGGAATCTATGTCCTTTAACTGCAGAATCTAAATTCTTTCCACTCAGAAGACATAAGTACAAAGCAAAGGCATTTAAATAACTAGAATATTAAAAAATACAATTTGCCATATCTCTTCAACAGATACAAAGTGGGAGGATGGAACCTTTTTTTTGTAACACGTGAAGAGACCATGTGGAGAAAAACCAGAGAGCCAGAGCATGTGTGAGAAGAGGGATGCACACAGAAAATGGACGTGACTAGGATGCATGCATTGTAGGTGAAATTCATACCTGTTCTGCTACAGACCTCCTGATGTCATACAGTGATAGGATCACATTGCTACTGCCAGACTATCCTCTGGTCTCATGAATACTGGAACATCTGTTGTACATCTTTCCTCAGCTGGATATGAAGTCTCTGCTGGCCATTGCTCCCTGTTAGTCTCTTGAGACTGTTGATCATAATTGTTCTTCTGATCCTCTGGTTGTTGCTGGATGCAATCAATCATGAGTCTCCCAGGCTTTCCTTTGTGGAACTTCTCTCTGCTTCAAGCTTCAGTTGGAGTCCTAAACTGAGGTACTATCTCTCATAACAGATTAAATGAGCATAGCATGACTCTTTTACTCTTAAAGCTCTGAGACTTTCCTTTCTATACTTCCTTCACAAGAAGGCAAAATAAAATCATTGAATTGGGATTAAGGGGCACATTTGTTGGGAGAGTAAGGTAGAGACTCTGCCTTTTCTATATTTGTTTCTATCTGAGCAGTCTGTCTCTTTGAGAGTCTTGGCTAGACAGGACTTTGTAACAGCAAGCGCCCTAGCATACCCAGGATGGCTGTTAGCACGGGTTCTTTGACCTGCTTTTCTAAAGGAAAGGAACTCAAAAAGGGTTAACCAATCTTACTTTAATCAAACATATATATCATTTACTTAGTTCAGGGAGAAAAGTCAGCACCCTGAACTTGAGAGAAAATACAAGCAGAAATTACAAGAAGAAATAATAGCATAAAGACAAACAGGGCTTTCAACCATCTGACCAAATAATACATACATTACAGATCAACAGACATATCCAACTGTCTGACCATTACATACATACATAATTACCAGAGAGAGAAGCATCAATCGCTGGGGTTTCAAAGCCAAGGGTTCCTTTATGGCTACCCAGAGTCTCATCTGGCTATATCACACAAACACTTTTTCCCATGAGTAAACCCCAAAGAAAAATTCTAACCTAAGAGTTTATATACACGTTCCTCAGGGTCAGAGGGCATCACAAACCTCAGAGCCCACTGCCTAATTATAAAGTAACAAAAGGTGTGGACCTTCCTGGAAATACAAGCCTCCCCTAATCAAGCTTTTCTTGTTGGGGCTCCACCTGAGGCCTATTAATGGGTGGGAAAAATCTTCAACTCCATTAACATTATAGACTTTCATCTCCAGATGGAGAGGCCTTGGCTTAAACATGAAGATCTTTGGGACAATGAGTAGAGCAGATCTCAACTAATTAGGCCTTGAAGATATAAGTTGATTCTTTACTATTTCTCTTTTTCTTTTTCAATGAAGATTGCATCTACATGAGAGACCCCGATTCTAGCTTGACTGGACAGTCTATTTGCTCTCTGGTTAATTCCCTACTGTGAATTTTGTGCACTCAACTTCATTTTAGGGGAACTCTGCCATAAAGACACCACAGAGTTGTATAGGTATCCTTTGCACTATCTTTGGGTACCCAACATTCTTTGCAAATGAATGTCATTCAAATAAATCTAATCTAGCAAAACTAAACCCAGGGGTTAACACTATATTTCTTACCTCCTTTGTCATATTAATGACTTTCCATATGTGAATTCACCAGCAAAACCTCTTCAGATTTGGAATACATAGACATTATCCAAAACTCCTTCTCTGGTGTCTTTCTTTATACTTTCTTCTTCAGTAATTTCATGTGATAGTGTATAAAACCCTTGATAAACCCTAAATCACTTTATAAATGTCTGATCTTTTATTCTATTCCCATAGTTTTGATGAGGGATGACAATAGGTTCAGCAGGAACTCTGATCTTTATCTAAGACCAGAAAGCCCAAGCCAACCTGGTGTCAGAGTTGTAAAAGTGTATTGTACACTTTACAGTGGGCAAGGGTCCTTAGGGGACCTGCAAACCTAAAGAAGACACAGCATAGCTTTTAAAGAGTTAAGGCTATTCATTAGATGTCAATTATGCCAGGTAAGAAGAGGGTGGGATTAGGGAGGAGTTAAGGTGGCTCCAGTGCTTAAAGGGACATGCACTTTTAATGACAACTGCGCAGATGTATTGCCCATAAGTAACTGTGAAATAGCCCAAGGGGGGGCTACCTGGAGGTGTGCTTTTAGGCTTGAAATGTCACTAAGTAAGCTAGTGATCAAGGGCTAAGAGAGAAGTGCTCAGTCTGCAACCTATCAGTGTCATGTTTGACAGGATTAATGTATGGGAACCAAGGCTAATGGAGACTCAGATAATTACTAAGGAGTTAACCTAGAGAGAGGGCATTGAAGGATTCATCTGGGGGCAGTGGGACACTATACAAGGGGGAGATAATAGGTGCCTAAGCTGGGATGTTTATAGATACTTTTGTGAAGGATTTATAAGTGTAGCTTGTTATTGTTCCAAGCTGAGATAAACAATTCCTGAGTTGTTGCTGGGCAGAGTTAATGCTCTGAAGCTGGGAGGGGAGGGGGGGCGTGTGATTTTAGAAACTGGTTTTACAAATTGATTTTACAAACTGATGTTACAAACTAATATTACAAATTGATGTAACAAATATAGATCCCAAGCACCCCATCAATTTCACCTCTTTTGAATGACTTACACATATGTTTCCATCCCTCATACCTCTCCCAAGTTTCAAACCCACATTTCCAGTTTCCCATTGGTCATGTCTTGAATATCTTGCTGAAACTTCAAGTTCAGCATATCACAAAATGGTGTCCTTCAACTTTCCCTCAACTTTATCCATCCTTGACTCGGCTATTTATTTTTAATAGTGGCAAAGTTATTCTAGTCACACAAAATCAAAAATTCAGTGTTATCTTTGACTCCCTCTTCTTCCTTCTCCATATTTAATCTCTTGTCAAATCCTATGGATTCTACATCAGTATTATCACATGCTGTTTTCTCCTTTCATTTCCTACTAGTATCAGTATAGTATAAGCGATTGTTTCCTCTAGACTCAACTGTTCCAACAATCTATGTACAATTTTCTCTGTTTCCAATTATTTTGATCATAAATTCATTTTTATACTGCCAACAGATAAACCTAACTTACTGATTTGATCACTCTGCTCCTCATAAACCTTGAATGGTTCTCCATTGTCTACTGATTATGATTTAAACTCCTTCACAATGTTTTCAGGTTTATCATACGTTCTATAATTTTCAAAATTATCTCATGAAATACTGCTATAGGAATTGTGGAGAACATTAGAACCCAGAGTACAAATCCTGATTAGATAAATACCAGAGTTTCTCTCTTAACAAAACCTCTCTAACTCGTACCCATACTTACAACCATACCTACCCCCTCCACAACTCCACTCCCATACACATACCATCATGACCAGACAGTGAAGAAAATTCAAGGAAAATACTACAGGGCCCTCAGTGGCCCCATTTGCTCCACGACAATTCTCTACTTTTGCACCAAAATGTAACACCTACCACAATCACACTGAGGCTGGCTGTACAAAAGAATATTTTTCAAAAGAATTACTAAAAATAATAAAATGCAACAACTGGAGAAACAAAAGGTAGAAGATTTCAAAGGAATCAATGGGAAAAAATGTGAAGGAAGGTGGCCTAGCCATACCAGATCTAAGACTGAATTATAAAGCAGTAATTATCAAAGCAATCTGGTACTGGCTAAGAAATAGAGTGGTAAATCAGTGGAGGACATTAAACACACATTATATTATAGTAGATGACCATATAATCTATTTTATTTAATATGAACCTGAAGACCCAAGCTTTTGGAACAAAAGCTAATTATTTTACAAAAACTGCTAGGGAAACCAGAAAACAGTGTGGCAGAAACTAGATAGAGACCAGCATTTCACACCATATAGCAAGTTAAGGTCAAAATGGGTACATGATGCACACTTAAAGAACGATACCATAATCAAATTAAGAGATCCTGGAATAGTTTATTTGACTGAGTTATGGATAAGAAAAAAAATTAGGACCAAAAAATAGAGCATTACAAAATATAAAATAGATAATTTTAATGTTATAAAATTGGAAAAGCTTTTGCACACACACACATACACACAAACACACACACACACAAACCCAATGAAATCAAAATTAAAAAGAAAGCAGAAAACCAGGAGAATTTTTGCAATAAATATCTCTGATAAAAGTTTCATTTCTCAAATACATAGAGAACTGAATCAAATTTATAAAAATATAAGTAATTTCCCAATTGATAAATGGTCGAGGGATGTGAACAGACAGCTTTCAGACAAAGAAATCAAAGCTATCTAGAGTCATATAAAAATGCTCTAAATCACTATTGATTAAAGAATTGAAAATTAAAGCTACTTTGAGGTACCACTTCACATATATCAGATTGGCTAATATGACAAAAATTAGAAAAGTTATAGATGTTGGAGGGGATGTGAGAAAACTGAGGCACTAATGCATTGTTGGTGGAGCTGTGATCTGATCTAACCATTTTGGAGAACAATTTGGAACTATACCAAAAGAGCTTCAAAAAAGTACATACCCTTTTTATCCAGCAATACCACTGCTAGGTCTATATCCCAAAAAACATGCAGTAAAAGGGTAGGGAAAAATTATTTGTTTAAAAATATTTATAGCAACTCTTTTTTGTGGTGGCTTAAGAATTGGAAATCTAGGGGAAGCTAGGTGGCTCAGTGAATAGAGCACAAGCTCTGGAATCAAGAGGACCTGAGTTCAAATCCAGCCTCAGACACTTGACACCCTTACTAGCCATGTTACTTTGGGGAAGTTACTTAGGCCCAATTGTCCTCCGAAAAGCAAAAAAAAAAAAAATTGGAATTCTAAGGGATGCCTATCAATTGGGGAATGACTAAACAAGTTATGTTATATTATCATAATGGAACATTATATAGTGTAATGTGAAGTGAGCAGAACCAGGAAAAAATTGTACATAGTAATAGTAATACTGTATTATAAAGAACTATGAATGACTTATCAATTGTCATTGATACAATGATACAAGACAATCCCAAAGGACTAATGATGAAGCACTATCTGTCTGCAGAGAAAGATCTGATATTGTCTGAATACAGACCGAGTCATGCTATTTTTTAAATTACTTTCTTTTATTCTTTTTCTTTTATTCAAGTCTTCTTGTACAAAATCACTAATACGGACATGTTTTAAATGATTGTACACGTAGAACCTAAATCTGGTTGATTTCCATCTCAGGATGGTGGGAGGCAACAGAGATGGAAAGATAGAATTTTAAACTCAAAATTAAAAAACATACAAATGTTAAAATTTTGTTTTAATATATAATTGGGAAAATATGATATATGTAAAAAAATAAAAGTTAATAAAAATATACAAACAACTTATTCCACATAATGTGGGAGGCATAATCCTCCCTTTTCACCTTTTCCTAGCCTGGCTGGCTAACTGAAACATCCCACCTGCAATTTTGGCTCTGAGGTCTTGATGATTTGAAGTACCAGTCAGGTAAGTATCTCTGCTGGCACCTAAAAATGAGAGACAGAAGTGAAACAATCACTCACAAGCTTATTTCTGTGAGTTGAAGTAAAAGAGATGAGGGGAGAATAAATCTCCATCAGGGTTCAGTTGATGGCATCTTATACTAAGGATAAACTATGTGTGTTCTTTACCTTCTGGACTCAGTAGCAAAGAACTAGCAGACATGCATGACTGTCTCAGTCTGGCCACTTTAAAGATCGATAGCCTTCGAACTACGGCCCCAATCAAAAGAGGCAACTCACACCAGCAGTAGGGGAAATCAGAGAAACAGAGTACCCCCATGTTAGGTGATATGGGCTTACATATGAAATCCCCTTTATATGAAACCATAACAACATCATGATCAAGTCCCATATTTTTCAGTCATCTTCTGGACATTTCCATGTTAGTGTTATGCCAACACATTTAAATCAATATACCAGAGATAGAACTCCCCTTTCCCCTGCCCACACCATGGGTAAAATAGACTTTAGAACCTGCTACCCATCTCTATATTTCTTCTATTCCAAGACTCTATGAAGCTTTGAAGGTGTATTTTTAATTCTATTGTATCTTTTTGTATTCAATAATATTTTAAATTTCTGTTATAGTTACTTGTTTACATATCTTATTTCCACTCTCCCTAAGACTAGATTTTAAAATAATTTAGTGCAGTGACTGCCATTTTTCATCTATGTAGAACTAATGTCTATCATAGCAATTTCCTATTTAATTTCACAAGTTGATCTAGTTCAGTTACATCATTTTAAATATCTAACATATACAGGGAAGATGTAGCATGATCTAGCATAGAGGGCAAGTTTTGGAGTAAGGAAGGCTTAGGTTCACATTCTGCCTTTGATTCATATAAAATAGCCACAAGAGCCCTGAGAGTGGTAACTGTGACCCCCTCACCTACACACATACTAGTCCTATTTCCAATCCAATTCATACAGCCATTATCTGGGAAGTCAGCTCTTGAGAAGGAAGGACTGGCCATCTTGACCAACTACCAAGCAATCACCACTCACAGGGCTGGTGAACCAGCCTAGATGAAGCAGCAAGGGATGGTAGATGGCAGATGGGAGGCCACATATATACCAGAAATGTATAACCACAACCACCAGCACTATCGCCATCTTGACCACCTCATTCATTCTCTCCTTGAACCTTGCTAAATATAGTCAGGAACCTGATCCTAAGAACCTTGGTGATAGCAGTGTCCACCAAAACACTAAATCTGTTTTTATCTCAAGCCTGAGGCCATGAATGAAGGGGAAAAAACCTGTAGAAAAGGGACCTTCTGTCCTCAATACTGCCTCAAAAACTTCAGGTCAACTGCCTTCAACAAGTAGACAGTCCCAAGAGCCATGGGAGTGGTGCCATCCTGCCAGACTATGTCTTCTACTTCCAGCCCATCCCACACAGCTCCCATCATGGAAGTGATTCCTGTGGAGAAAGTAGCCAGCCATTTGCAACTGCATTGTGGCAATCTCAAGGCAGAAAACATTAATCTATCAGCTTTGTTGCTACACCCTAAGAACCATGGGATGTTTCCATTTAACTATCAGCTAAAATCTCCCATGTGTGCTGTCTTACAATGTGAACTCCTTGAAAGCAGGGACTTTGTTCTCTATATTCCCAGTGCTTCCTACACAGTACTTAATAATTCATTCTTTTTTTTCCTTTTTCATGCAAGCAATGTGAACTTTTGGTCAGTTATTTAACTTTAACGTGTGTGTGTGTGTATGTGTATGTATGAGGAGAAGGGGGGATGCCTTACTGACAAGTCTGCATCAGTGGACAGTTACATAATGGAAATTTTCCACATCAATAAAATAACATCATAGATCTAGACTAAAATTCCTTCAACTATCCTCAAAATGTGCAGGGCACTATGATAGGTGTCAGGGATGCAAAAACTAAAAGGCAATAATAGCCTTGACTTCAAGAAACTTATAAATTATATGCGCTTAATAAATAAATGTCAGCTAAGTAATAGATACCCAATGGTTTTAAAATTTCCGTGTGAATTTGAGTAATTATAATTATATTATTTTCTCCTCAAATACATTTAGAACATCCCACAAAATTTACAAAATGAAACCTTAATGTAATTTATTGGGAGGGGGATTTTATGTTTAACAGCAGAATTTTTCTTGGAAGGTGATTTGAAGCCAAATCATTTCTTAGAGTATGAGATAGTAAAATACAGAGACTTATTAATAAGCACTTGAGTTTAATGTTGAGGGTCCTGTACTAATAACTGGCAGATATATTAAATATAGAATCCTCAGACCCCACCCTAAAGTAGTTTACAGTGTAGGAGAAAAGCATTTTTTCTTCCCAGTCCTCTTCCTTATTATTACCCCCTCCTTGTTCCACATAAATGTGGATTTCCTAATCTCAGCCTGTAGCGCTAGGCTTTGGGCTAGATCATATTATCCCTCCTTCTAGTCTCTCCCTTTGCTTTTACTTCTGCCAAGTAAATGGATTCAGTCATCACCTCTATACAGGTGACTTCCAAACCTAGGGTGAGCCACTTGCTCTGCTTTGAGCTCTAGTCTTGCATTTCCAATTACCTAGTGTTTATCTTATTCCGATTTCTTCCCAGCACTCCAAATTCAAATTCAACACTTCCATACCATACTTTCAAAACTGAATACCCCTCCACTCCCTGCCACCCTCCCTGCCCATGCAATATTCACACACACACACACACACACACACACACACGCACACACACATGCACACAAACACACACCACTAAATCTCTCCTGTTTCCAACTATTTTATTTCTGTCAATAGAAATATAAACAACTAGTATACTTTCAAAACTTAACATAGCGGTGACTTTCAGTCAGTCAGTCACCAAATAATTGTTGAGCATATGCCATGAATCAGGTGCTGTGCTAAGTGCTGGGGATAAAAAAAAAAGGTAAAAACATGACCTTAAAACCCTACCATCTTCCTGTCTTCTTCATTACATTTTCTAAGTTCAGCTATTTCTACTGCTACAAAATTATGTGCATAATATGCCTGCCTCCTTGTTTCCGTTTGTCTCCCTTTGTTCCATTCTATTCTATCCCTCCTATCTCCAGTCTTTCATCTTTCCAATTCACCCTTGACACAACTACAAAAATCATCTCCTCAATGCACAGGTCTGAACACATCACTAGTCTAAATAAAAGCCTCCAGGTTTCTCAATACATTTAGGATAAAATAAAATCCTTTAAGGACTCTACAACTTGACTTCAACACCAATTTCTTATGGTATTTCACATTATTCTCTTTCATGCCCTCTGCATTCTAACCCAAAGAGATAATGAGCTATTAATTTACTCTCCTACATTTGTGAACAGGCTGCCTACCTCCTCTCCATACCTAGAAAGCACCCCTTTAGTCACTCCCACCCTTCAAAATATTTATCTTCTTTCAGGGCTCAAAGAAAATGCCACAACTCTACCATGAAATCTTTTTTTTCCCTCACAGATATAAGGGATCAATTTCTACTTCTTTACATTTTCCTATAATATTTTGTTTGATCTCTTTTTTGCTCCCATAACATTCTATCTTAAAATGTGCTTGTTTTTATCCATAATTTATACAGTAGACCTGAATTTCCTTTAGAAAATTTGATTCTGTTTTTTTTTAATCTCTGTATTGTTGATGTCTAATATCTTGCACACATTCAACAAAATAAATGTTTGCTGCATTAAATTGAATACCAGTGTCTATAATGCAGAGAATTCCCAAAGTCTTTGTGCACAGTTAAATTACTAGAGCTTTTGGGACCCCTTATATACAATATTGCATGATAAATGCATTAAAAATTTATGAGTCAAATTGCTATGTAGAGGGCTAAGGGGAAAGATCATTATGAACTCCAGCATTCATGGAGGTTTCATGAAAGAGGTGGTATTTGAATTGGGCTTTATAAGATGGGTAGGAATTCAACAGGCTCCCAAATGTCTTTAGGATCAAATGTAAATTCTTCTCTTTGACATTTAAAGAGTTTCACAGACTGGCACCAGACTATGTTTTCAAGATTATTGCAAAATACTCTCCTTCACACATTCCATATTTCTGTCAAACTGGCCTGCTATTGAGTTCTTAATACATGGCATTCAATCTCTCACCTCAGTGCATTTTGCATATGCTGCCCTGGGCCTGAAATATATTCCCATCTCACCTCCTACTCTTGAAATAAATACCTAGCTTCCTTAAGGTTTATCTCATGTGCCACCTCCTTCATGAATATACTTTGAATACATCTCTTTTATGCATATACTTTGACTACACTTTATTATAGAGCCAGCATGTTGTAGTGAACAGATAGAAAGGCTGAGACAGAGAAACATGGGTTCAACCTCTTCCTGTAGTGTCTGTATCACCCAAGGCAAATTACTTAACTTTTCAATTCTTTAGGCAACTTTCTGAGACTCTAAGTTGCAGAGTAGGTACCAGTCTGAATTCCTAGAAATGATTTTTCTTAATTGGGAATTTCCTGGACCAATGAAGTCATAATATATTCTCTATCTCTATAATTCATGTATATATACACATAAATATATATATATGCATGCATATGTACATATATATTTAACTGAGAAAAAGGGTGGTATAGCAGAGAGCGTTAGCATTAAGTGGAAAAGACATAAGGTCAACATCTATTCTAACAGATACTGGTCAAGAAATTTAAACTGCTAATACCTCAGTCAATTATCTATAAATTGGAAAGGATTTGCAGGTACATTCTTGGAGATAATTTTGCCATTGTTATTTCTTGGAATCAATGAAACCATGAAATAGGACAGATTCACATTCTTAGATGGAGAGGGAAAGGAAACCATAGCCTTAATGAAGTGTAGATGGCATGGCTGAAAGTGTCTGGCAAAAGAAACACTGTAGAAGTACAGCGGACAGCACATGATAAGTGGATGGATGTAAGATGTATGGAATTGAGTCTTTCATAGCCCTTCTTGGGCCATCCAGGTTTAGTGGTTGAAGTATTAGCCACTCAGATATAAAATGGTTACAGAATATAAAATATTACATATCATTATTTTGAATCAAATTTTTGCATTTGGAAATGGAAGTTGGAGATCACAGAGTTCAATTCCATCATTTTGCAATTCCATTCAATTACATAAACATTTATGGAGTCTTTAATATCTATACTATGCTGGGGAAAGTGAAACCAGAATGAGGTTTGAAGGTATCAGTTGTGATTGTTTTTTTTAAGTACTGTTTTAGTCATATCAAGAGTAACCCTACTGTAGTAGACAAGATAATGTATGGAATGGAATAACTCAATTAAACAGAAGCAATATTTTTTCCTTACTTTCATTGTGTTGAATATAAGAAAGAAAAGAGCAGAGGGGCGGAGTCAAGATGGCAGAGTAGAAACATGACCTCCCCAGGGCTCTGGCCTCCACCTTTCCCAATCCATATAAAAAGGGCACTCTAAACAAACTTTGGACCTTCAGAACCCACAAAATGACACAGAGAAGCTAACCTCCTGCTGAGGAGAGCCCGGAAGGGCAGCTGGAATCGGCTAGCCCAGTGCTGTGGGAGCCGAGCCCAGCCCCATGCCTAGGGCCTGACCAACCGCCAGCCAGAGGGACTCCAGATCAGCAACAGCTGTGGCTGTTTCCAGATTTATCAACACATAGATGAAAAGGACAAAGTGAGAGGTCAGTGCAGTCTGGACTTTGGGACCCAGTAAGAGGGAGTTCGTGGCTTTTGTCCCCAGGGGCGAGAAGCAGCTGAGACACCTGCACAGCCAGTCAGTGACACTTGTCAGCTTCATCTTCTGGCCTGCAGAGTGTAGGGGGACCAAGCACCAATCTTAGGGGTAATCGCTCCTGCTTTAAACTGCTTGGATCTGGATTGCAGTCTAGGGTGGAGGTCCTGGGGTGTGTGTGTCCAGCTTTCCAGAGCCTGTGGAGACCTCAGAGAGGGCACCCATCTAATACCTCCAGCATCTGAGAAAACCCCAGCATTTGGGATGAAACTCCCCTGTCTGGTGGCAGAGTCCTACTGTGGCAAAAAGCCCAGGGGTCAAATGACTGAGGGGCGACATGAGCAGGCACAGGAAACAAAGCAGACAGAAGATTCCAACATTAGACTACTATTTTGGGGACAAAAAGGAGCAAAATATGGAACAGGAGGAAGACAGTAAAGTCAGAAACCCTGCACCAAAAGCTTCAAAGGAAAATGCAAGCTGGTTACAGGCCATAGAGGACCTTAAGAAGCAGATAAGAGAAGTGGAGAAAAAATTGGGAAGAGAAAGGAAAATGATGCAGAAAATTATGAAATGAGACTCAACAGCCTGACTTAGTAAAATAACACCTTGAAAAATAGACTAATTCAAATGGCAAAAGAGGCTCAAAAAGGCAACGAGGAGAAGAACGACTTAAAAAGCCGAATTTGCCAGATTGAAAAAGAATCTCAAAAGCTCAATGAGGAGACGCATTGCCTCAGAATGAAATTGGAGCAAATGAAAGCTAATGACTTTATGAGAAATCAAGATGGTGTTAAATAGATCCAAACAAATGAAAGAATGGAAGGCAATGTGAAATATCTCGTGGGAAAAACCACTGACCTGGAAAATAGATCCAGGAGAGATAATTTAAAAATTATTGTACTACCTGAAAGCCATGATCAAAGTAAGAACGTAGAAATCATCCTCCAGGAAGTTCTCAAAGAAAA
The DNA here is from genome assembly GCF_028583685.1 of Petaurus breviceps papuanus. NCBI lineage: Eukaryota > Metazoa > Chordata > Mammalia > Diprotodontia > Petauridae > Petaurus > Petaurus breviceps. The sequence goes on along the minus strand of NW_027185764.1, from coordinate 55,431,738 downwards.
CTGCCTTGATATTTTAGAACCAGAGGGCAAAATAGAGGTTGAAAGAATCCACCAATCACCTCCTGAAAAAGATCCCCAACAGAAAACTCCTAGCAATATTATAGCCAAGTTCTGGAATTCCCAGATTAAGGAGAGAATATTACAAGCAGCCAGGAAGAAACAATTTGAATATTGTGGGAAAGCAATCAGGATAATCCAAGATCTGGCAGCTTCTACACTGAGGGATTGAAGGGTTTGGAATATGATATTCCAGAGGGCAAAGGAGCTGGGATTAAAACCAAGAGAAACTGAAGAGAAACTCAGAAAAACTGAGTATCATGTTTCAAGGGAAAATATGGTCATTCAGTGGAATAGAGGACTTTCAAGCATTCTTGATGAAAAAACCAGAGTTGAATAGAAAAAATGACATTCAGATACAAGAAGCAAGAGAAGCACGAGAAGCTAAAGAGGGAAAGAAATCATAAGGAACTTTTCAAAGTTGAACTATTAACATTCCTACATGGAAAAACAATAACTGTAACTTATGAAACATTTATCAGTAGTGGAAGGGAATAGAAATATATATATGAGAGTATATGGGCATATGAATACATATGTGACTGTGTATATATATGTTTACAGGTATACATAGATAGAGGGCACAGGACCAATTTGACAGGAAGGAATGATACTTAAAAGGTGAAATTAAGAGGTGAGAGAGGAATATAATGAGAGGAGATGGGGAGAGACAGAATGGGGTAAACTATCTCATACAGAAGAGGCAAGGGAAAATGGTTCCAATGGATGGGAAGAATAGGAAGGCAAAAGGGAATGTGTCAACCTTATTCCCATTTAATTTGGCTTCAGGAGGGAATGAAATACACACTAAATGGGTATCTCATCCTCCAGGAGAGTAGGGGGGAAGGGGATGAGAGGGTGGATGATGGCAGGGAGGGCAGGCTGGGGGGCAGGGAAGTGGGAAGCACCCACTTTTTAAAAGGGATGGAATCAAAGTAGAGAATAGAACAAATGGGAGGTGGGATAGGAGGGAGGGAAATATAGTCAGTGTTTGACAATATATCTACTATGTTATTTTTTTGCATTAGACAGACATGTACAACCTATAGTGAACTGCTTATCTTCCCAGTAAGGGTGGGTGACAAGAGAGGAAGTCAATGAATCTGGAATTCAAAATTTTAAAATAAAATATTCAAATATATATATATTTGCAAATAATTACAAGAATAATTACATAAATTATTACATTAAGCAGAAATGTCATTTTTTTTCTTTTATAGGGTATTGAAAAAATAAATTCTTTCATTTTCATTCCTTCTGTTTCTTTATTTGTCTTTATTCTTCCTTTTTCTTTTCATGCCTTCCTTTTTTATTTTTCTTCTTCCTTTTCCCTTTCTTTCTTAAATTAGAAAAATTAGAATTAATCTATTTTTGTTTACAGTCAACATATGTTGTTTTAGTTCATTTCACAGTCAAAATGATGACCTGATCCAAAATAAAATTAATTAATTTGAAAAGCTTTTTTAATGTTTACCCTGATAGTTGGTTTATTACGTTATGAATTTTGCATGTACTCATTTAAAACTTATCTAAGAGAAAATATATCTAAGATTTTACTGCATGATCAGTTCTGTATAGTTCTTTGTTTTAGGAATCCGTTTTATCCTGAAATAAAGCATGCCATCAACCAAATCAAAAAGTGTCACAAAGGGGAATGATAGGAATCATTGAAATATCTCACAGAATGCAATTACTGAGAGGGGAAAAAAAGAAGATATATTCTTTTTGATGTGAAAGCAATCAATCTCTCATTGCTTCAACTTGTACCAGTGACCTTCATTTTATGTTGATGCTTTTTATACAAATTTTCATTTGCAAAGTTAATTTCTACAGTTTGAAAAGGGCTGCATATAATATTCTGGTATGAGAATGAACTTTGTCGACAAGATTGAGAGAATTGTCATTCATGTGTATATCCTGTATGCCATTTGAAATCTCAAATCCTCTCACTAAAAAATATCAGATTATTCCTAGGTCTACTAAATTTAGGCTTGATTTTTATTTATTTCTTTTGTTTTCTTTTAGAAATGCTCTTATCATCAACTCATACATCTTTATGTGGAAGGCACCTTGAGAAATCGTAAGGTGCAGACATTTTATAAATCCTTCTACAACTTCCACAACTCTGGATGGAGTACAATAAAAAGGTCAATATTTTGGTCAAGATTCAAGAGTTCAAGATGAATGATCTCTGCCCTTTGCATTTGTGCTGGGTGGAGCAAGTATTACCAATGGGGAAGTGGAAGAGTAGAATAGTGATTGAAAATAGCTAAAGAGGACCCTACTTACCTCCAATGGCAAGAAACTAACTTCATATTTACTTCAGACCTTCAATATCTGAGCAACTCATAAGGTTCAGATCTCTTGGTCAGTCAGGGCATGACTTGGGATTTCTTTAGTCCTTCAGTGGGCTATCCTCCCTTGAGTTCACAAGATCAGTGATTTGAGACTTGAAGGAAATGCAGAGCCATTTCATTCACATAATTTCAGAGTTGGAAAGAACCTAAGGAGAAATTTTAACTAGCCCATACCTGAAGGAAAAAAAAATCACCACTTTTCTTTGCCCAGAAACCCTCCATTGGTATTAACTTCTTTATTCTCAAGGCTGCCATGGTTCTTCTAGTCACCCAGGTTTGCAACATGTCGATTTTACCTCACTTTTACTCAGTTTACACAATTTACTCAATCTAGACTTCCCAAATCTTGTTTCTACTTTCTACTTCTCTGCTCATTGAACTGTTTCAATGGTCTTTTTTTTTAAACAACACTTCAATACAGTTTTCATATAATCAGTGAGATCAAATTAAATTATTTTTGTAAATCACTTTGCAAGCCCTAAATCACTACATAAATACTAGTCTTTTTTCATAACACAGTATATTTAAAAAGATGATTGCACATGAAACTGCAAATCCATTATGTACAACTTTCTATTTCTTTTAAAAATGTAATAAAGTTATCGTGTAAATTTCTTTTTTTCTACCACCCAAACTACAGATGGCTACCATTAGCAACAAATAGGTATATGTGTGTGTATGTATGTATGTGTGTGTGTATTTAGAATTTTCTAAACATACTTCTATTTTTCAGTTCTTTCTCTGGATAAGACAGCATTTTTCTTCATATGTCCTTTCTAGTTAATTTGGTTATTTATAATAGTCAATATGACTTATTCACTCAGTCACTGTTAAAACAACCGTGCTTTTAACAGTATACACTGTTCTCTTGGTTGTGCCTATTTCTTTTTTCATTATTCCATGCAAGTCTTTCTGTTTTTCTAAGGTCATTAGGCTGATAATTTCTTTCTTTCTTTCTTTCTTTGGCTTTTTGGAGGGCAATTGGGGTTAAATCACTTGTCCAAAGTCCCATGGCTAGTAAGTGTCTCAAGTCTGAGGCCGCATTTGAACTCAGGTCCTCCTAACTCCAGGGACAATGCACTATTCACTATGCCACCTAGCTACCCCAGCCAAATAATTTCTTATAGCACTTAGTATTCCATCAAAATCACATATCACAATTTGTTCAAACATTCCCCAATTGATAGGCATCCCTGAAATTTCTAGTTTTTTGTCACCGCAAAGAGAGCAGTTATAAACATTTTAGAATATATAGGTTCTTTTTCTTTCCCCCTAATGATCTTTGGAAATGGACCTAGTAGCTTTTTTTTATGGGAGAAGGCAGGGCAGTTGGGGTTAAGAGACTTGCCCCAGGTCACATGGCTAGTAAGTGTTAAGTGTCTGAGGCCAGATTTGAACTCAGGTCCTCCTGACTCCAGGGCCATGGTTTTATTCACTGTACAAACTAGCTGCCCCAACCTAGTAGTTTTTATCCATGAATGAAGTCTCTCCTCATTTCAATCCATCCTCCAATTAGTTGCCAAACATTTTTCCTAAAGCATAGGTCTGATCATGTTTGTTGTTGTTCAGTCATGTCCAAATCTTCAAGAACTCATTATGGGGTTTTATTGGCAAAGATATTGGAAAGGTTTGTCATTTCCTTCTCCAGGGGATCAAGGCAAATAGAACTTAAATGACTTGCCCAGGGTCACAGCTAATGTCTGAAGCCAGATTCAGACTCAGATTTTGACTCCACCAGAACTCTATACAATGATTCACCTAACTATCTCCTCTGACCATGTTATACCCCCAAAACACACACACACACACACACACACAGATACACACACATATGCACACACATATGCACACACATATGCACACACACACACACACCTCTCCACACATGCTTAATAAACTCCCATGGCTCCCTCTTACCTCGAGGATCAATTATAATGTCCTCCCTTCTTACTTTTCTACTCTTAAAATTGGCCTTTTTGTAGTGTTTACTCTCCAATCCAACCATCTAGAACTCCCTGTTCTGTCCTCCAGATGAAACTCCATATCCCATCTCCTTGTCTTTTTACTCACCATATGCCTCTATCTGAAATTCTCTCCCCACTGCAATTCCATCTCCTAGATTCCCTCAGTTCCTGCAAGATTCAAGCCAAACCTTAGGGAGGGAATGACATACACACTAAATAGGGCACCTCTCCCTACAGGAGAGTAGGGGGGAAGGGGATGAGAGGGAGGATGATGGAAGGGAGGGCAGGCTGGGGGGGAGGGAAGTTGGAAACACTTTTTAAAAGGGACAGGATCAAAGTAGAGAATAGAACAAATGGGAGGTGGGATAGGAGGGAGGGAAATATAGTCAGTCTTCTGCAATATACCTACTATGGTAATGTTTTGCATAGCTACACATGTGCAACCTATACTGAGTTGCTTATCTTCCCAGTAAGCGTGGGTGACAAGGGAGGAAGGGAATGAATCTGGAAGTCAAAGTTTTAAAATCAAATGTTTAAATATATATATATATATATATATATATATACATATATATCATATACACTATTATTAATACTATTTTACATGTAATTGGGAAATAAGATTTACCGGAACTGGGGCATAGAGATCCGCCATGCCCTCCTGGAAAAGTCGAAGGGGTTATGGGAGAAGATATGGGAAAGAGCAGATTGGAGGAGGGGATATCTTGTGGGACTGCTATTTTGGGGCAGTGGGTAGGGGAAAAATGTGGAGAAAATTTGTAACTCAAAATCTGGTTGAAATGAATGATGTAAACCTGAAATTAATAAAGCATTTGAAAAAATAAAATTAAAAAAAAAGATTCAAGCCAAAGGTGACCTCTTGCAAGCAACTTTTCTCAGTTAACCAAGTAGCTGGAGCCTTTTGGAAGGTAACCTTTCAGCTAGACTATTTTTTAATATTATTTATTTTTCCCAACTACTTGCAAAAAAAGATTTCAACATATGTATTTTTTTTGAGTACCAATTTTTTCCCTCCTTTCCATCTCCCTAAAATGGTTAGCAATTTGATGTAAGTTACATATGTACAATAAGGTAAAACATATTTCCATATTGGTCATGTTATGAAAGAAAATGCAGACCAAAAAACAAGAAAAAAGTAAATTAATTTACAAATAAAAATACTCTGTGTCTCTGTGCCATTATGTGTGTCTCTCACTCATATGTCTCTGTATCTCTGTGTCTCTTTGTCTATGTCTTTCTGTCTCCCTCTCTATCTCTCCCCTATTAGGGAGTTTTGTGAGTTGAGAAATGTTATTAGTTACCTATTATGCTCAGATGTTCTGGTGAGGCTTTGGAGATAAAAAGAAAGCCCCTCTTTCCCTCCATTACACACAAAAAGTAATTGCTCTCAAGGAGTTGATTGTCTATTGAGGGAGACAAAAAATATATACAAACAAGAAATATGCAGAATAAAAGGGAATATTTTCAGATAGAAGTGAGACTAGAAGACAATACCTCAATTATCTGGTGAATTTCATGAACAATAAATAACCTCAGGTACCCAAGAAAGTTTCTCTTCACCTGAATTATTGAGATAACTGAATTAACTCCTGACCTCACTTTGCTTCAGCATTGAAAGCAGTATTATCTTCACTTATGTGAGTCAGAAGAACCAAGGCAACTCTAAGTACATTTCCTATGGATATCAAGTTAGCAGAAGGATTTTCAATATTATGATTATCCATTGTTCTTTTGAGTTCATTTTAGATTATGACCTTCTGAAGGGCAGTTTCTATAACTATAAACTTCTATTAAAAAATAACAGGTGGAATGTCACATGGAATTTGGCCTTTATTAAAACATTTCTTTGGGCTGTATACAAACGACAGACAGTCTGACAGACATATAACACATGTGTGTGCATATACACATACACACACACGCACAGGAAAATTCTAATATAAATGATGTGATGTGTTCATGGTCTTAACTTCTGCTTTAGGCTTACCCCTAGATTGTAGGGACTATTGTTTGAAATTTTTATTTGTTTTTGTATGCCCACTGTCTGCTTTGCACATGCTAGGCACATAATGAGTGTTTGTTATAAACTTCACTGAATCCAAAAGTTTCTTTTTTTACAAAATGAAGAATGATCATATACTTATTTCTAAGCTTAGAAGCAGAGAGAGTAAGGATTATAAAAGCACTATATAAATGCTAAACAGCATGTAAATACATAATCGAGTATATTTCCACATACAGATGGTAGTTTCTTTTTGTTTTGTTTTGTTTTCTAAAAGAGAAACTATTAAGACACATAATGGCTGCATAATTTCCATTTGTTCTGCAAAAGATGACATTATTCAAGAGGTAACAGGCAGATATCTTGCATCTTCAGTTGCTTCCTAAAAGAGGATATAGTCCTTAAAAAGTAGGTTTATCTTATTAGCAGAGGTTTAAATCAAAAAGCAGTATTACTTTGTTGATAGTGTTGGACTTAGAAACTGGAAGTTCTGAGTTCAAATCTTACTTTAAATAATTTATGAGCTACTTGATCCTGGCCAGCTCTGTTTTCCCCTATGTAAAACTGGGGGTTATAATACTTGTAGTAACATCTTTAAATTATAGTTATGAGAATTAGAAGGGATGATATACATGAAGCACTCTGTAAATTTTGTTCACTTATTCATAACATATCATGTTATTTTTCTAATATAGTGATGCAATGAAACTGCTATTTAATTTTCATCTTTTTTAAAGTTGGTATTATGTGGTCAAAAGGATTTCTGGAAAGGCCAACATTCTTAACTCTGAGCAGAGTGCTCTGTACTTACCAAGCATTAAAAAATATTTATTTTAATTCCAGGGTTGACATTAAGACTAATATACTATATGAAAAATGAAATTAATGTCACTTATATTCCCATTATGCCTATAAACATTTTCTTAGGATAGATACCAAATTGCCATAGGGCTTCAGAACCAAACCAAACCTCACATATATTCCAAAGCATGAAGATGAAAAGAGATACTTGATGCATCATTTTAACAAATGTCTTCCATTTAGTATATAAACAAGTTTTTAGGGGATAATGAATTTGACCTTCAGAAAAGAAAGGAATAGATATTATTAGGGCACTTGCTCCGTGAAAATAAAGTTATTGTTGCTGTTTTATTGATTTCTTTAAGCAAATCCTGTTTAAAATAGTTCCAACAGGGGGAAGGGAAAAGATGGCTGAGTAAAAGTAGGGACTTGCTTGAGCTCTCCCCCGAGCATCTCCAAATCCCTGTAAAAATAACTCTAAACAAATTCTAGAGCTACAGAACACACACAATAATGTAGTGAAACAAATTTTCATCCCAAGACAAACTGGAAGGTCAACAAGAAAGGTTTGTTGCACCGGGTTGGGAGTAGACTACAGCCTAGTGTGGGCTGTACCAGCATAGACAGGGTCAGAGCAGGACTCAGGGGACTGAATCACTGGCAATTGTGGGAGTTTCCAGACTTCCTAACTCACAAATACTAAAGAAAACATAGAAGTTCAGTGGTAAAACTCTGTGGGATCTGGGTAAGAGAAGAGCCTCAAGGGTGGAGTGGTGGAGGACATAATGGCAGTAGGAGCATGTAAAGCCAAGCCTAAGCAGCTCTCTAGAGGACTGCTGTTGTGAATAGCTTTAAGATTCTGATCACATAGTATAGTGAACTCTCTATTCATTCAGCAATAAATTAGGTAAAACATTCACAGAAAACAAAATACAGCATTCACTGATATAACACAACAACTTATCACTAAAGTGGCCTCATAGTTTTAAACAAAAGATATCATTCAGTAAGTCCTTAACTCAACCATCCTTAAGAAGCAATCCTCCTGGGCAGCTAGGTGGCACAGTGAGTAAAACACTGGCACCACAACTGGGAGGACCCAAGTTTGGTTCCTGCCTCAGACACTTAACACCCACACAAAAATAATAGCCATGTAACCTTGGGCAAGTTGCTTAACACCAATTGCCCTCCAAAAAAAGGCAAAAAAAGAAGAAGAAGAAGTAATCCTCCTTAGGAGACAACAGTACAAAGGTCAAAGTTTTCCCACCCCTAGGTCATATTGTCTTAATCTCTCAGTCAAAAAGTCTTCTTTCTTCTTGATGGAGATTAGTTTCCAAGCATCCTTAACTCAATCATCCTTAAGGGGTACAAGGTACACAGTACAAAGTTCTCCCACCTCTAGGCCATAGTAAATCATGATCTTCTTAGTCAGCACTAAGTATCCAAGGAGGGGTCTTTTCATCTTGGCTTGATGCTGTCTCCCAGATTCCATGGTTCCTCTTCCATGGGTCCAGCTTTTGCCTGAATCTACTCAACTGTTACCTGGAATCATAGGCAGGCAGCTCTCAGCTCCTCGTTCAGTTCCCATTCCATATTGAAGCTCACAGTGTCTAGGTTGCCGCAGGTCCTATGCAATTTTTGTTTCTGGGAAGACAAAGCTTAAAAGAGCCAAAACAACATTCAATCACATTGCCAGCACCATCATCAATTCACTATCTCTCTGTGAAATCAACACAGATCCACAAAGAAGGTCTGAAAACTCAACACATACCCACAAACAAATTTTGGGAATTCAACACCAATTATCTGTATAGTCCCAGGACCTCTGAAACCCTCCTCCAGAACTTCTGTAAACAGTCAGTAAGAAAATCCTCTTTCAGGGCTTCCAGAAAGGTCCCAGGGCTTCTGTACAAAGCATCACAAACACAAATCAACACATATAGAATGGACAGAGTGCTGAACACCAAAAGTTTTCCCCTTTTCAGCTTTGCTCAGTCCCAACTGTGCTCAGCTTTCTATGTGGTCTTTAGCTCCTCTCTGTTCTTCCCATTTCTTACATCCTTCCTTTTTATGTCTTTGGAAAGCCATTCCCACTGTGATATACACAGGTTCTGTTTCTTAACAAAGACTTGATATAACAAGGGCAAGCCTCAAAGATACTTGAAATGAAATAAGGTGCTAAGTACTCATTTGCTTGTCATTACGCAGCAGCAGCAGCAGCAGCAGTAGCTTCTTGAGGTCTGGACAAAAAGATGGTGCTGGGATGAAGCAGCTGATTGAGGGCAATTGCAGTGTTCTTTTTGCTAGTGCTAAGACAAGATTATCTCTCTTTCCCCTGCATGGATCTCTGTTGCAGTTCTGGGTGGTGGTCCTGGGGTAAGGATGAGCACTGATGTCGTGGAGCTTGAGACAGTGGTGGACAGGGAAGCCTCCTTACTGTTCCAAAGCAGAAAACAGATCTTGTGGTCACTCACAGACCAGAACACAGGCCAGAAGAGGAGTACACTTCTCTTCTTTGGACATATCACCTTGGAAGACCTAAAAATGTAGAGGTCCCTAGAAGTATCTCTGAAAACAGCTGCACAAAATCCCTGAACCATGGAATAGTTCCCCCCACTCGCACCTCCACTGGAAGTAGAGTTCTAACTTGACAAAGAGATGGAAAGTCAAGTATTTGACTGGGGAAATGAGCAAAAAGCTTACAAAAAACCTCAGACTATAGAATATTACCTTGGTGACAAAGATTAAAGCATACAACCAGAAGAAGACAAAAAAGTCATAGCTCCTACACCCAAAGCCTCAAAGAAGAATATGAATTGGTCATAGGGCATGGAAGAGCTCAAGAAAGATTTTGAAAATCAGGTAAGAGAAGTTGAGGAAAAATTAAGAAGAGAAATGAGAGTGATGCAAGAAAATCATGAAAATCAAGTCAATAGCTTGCTAAAGGAGACCCTCCTCACCCCCCCACAAAAAAAAAAGAATTGGATAAAATAACACATTAAAAAGAGACTAACTCAAATGGCAAAAGAGGTTTTAAAAAAGCCAATGAGGAGAATAATGTCTTAAAAAGCAGAATTGGCCAAATGGAAAAGGCAGTTCAAAAGCTCATTGAAGAAAATAATTCCTTAAAAATTAGAATGGAGCATATGAGAACTGATTACCTTATGAGAAATCAAGAAATTATTAAACAGAACCAAAAAGAATTTAAAAATAGAAGAAAATGTGAAATATCTCATTGAAAAACACACTGACCTGGAAAATATAGCCAGGAGAGGTAATTAAAAAAATAATGGACTGCCTTAAAGCCATTATTAAAAAAAAGCCTAGATATCATCTTTCAAGAAATTATCAAGGAAAAGTGCCCTGATATTTTAGAACCAGAGGGCAAATTAGAAATTTAAAGAATCCACCAATCACCTTTTAAAAGAGATCCCAAAAGGAAAACTCCTAGGGATGTTGCAGCAAAATTCCAGAGTTCCCAGGTCAAGGAGAAAATATTGCAGGCAGCCAGAAAGGAACAATTTGAGTGCTGTGGAATCACAATCAGAATAACACAAGATCTAGCAGCTTCCATATTAAGGGATCTAAGGGCTAGGAATAGGATATTCCTGAGTATAATACTTCAGGGGGGAAATGGATAATTGATGAAATAGAGAACTTTCTAAACTTCTTGATAAAAATATCAGAGCTGAGCAGAAAATTTGACTTTTTTTTATGCAATTCAGGTAAAGTTACTTTCTCAAGGTTGCATGGCCAGTTATTTCTGGTTATGGTGCTAAGTATCTGAACTGGGATTCAATCCCAGGTCATCCTGATTCTGGGGCTGGTGCTCTTATTCACTGTGCCATCTGGCCACCCCTAAGCAATTGGGGTTAAGTAACTTGCTCAAGGTTACACAGCCAGGTGTTTCTGGGAGGGTGCTAAGTGTCTGAGCCTGAATTCGATTGCAGGTCATCCCGACTCTAGGGCCAGTGCTCTTACTCGCTGTGCTACCTGGCTGCCCCAGAAAATTTGACTTTCAAATACAAGAATCAAGAAAAGCATGAAAAGGTAAAAAGGAAAGAGAAATCATAAGGGACTTATTAGATTTGAACTCTTTACAATCCTACATGGAAAGACAATATTTGTAACTCATGAGACCTTTGTCAGTATTAGGGTAGTTGGTGGGAATATATAGATTAGACAGACAGATAATAGATAGATAGATAGATAGATAGATAGATAGATAGATAGATAGATAGATAGATAGATAGATA
>NW_027185764.1:55413767-55420270 GCF_028583685.1 Petaurus breviceps papuanus | reverse complement strand
ATAGATAGATAGATAGATAGATAGATAGATAGATAGATAGATAGATACATAGATAGATAGATAGATACATAGATAGATACATAGATAGATACATAGATAGATAGATACATAGATACATTGATAGATAGATAGATGATAGATAGATAGATAGGCAGATAGATAGATAGGCAGATAGATAGATAGGCAGATAGATAGATAGGCAGATAAAAAGATGGCACAGGTTGAGTTAAATATGAAGGGAAGCAAACTAAAAAAAATAAAGGAGTGAGAAGGGAAGATATTGGAAGAAAGAGAAAAGGAGAGATAGAATGGTGCTAATTTATCTCACATAAAAGAGGCAAGAAAAAGATTTTGCAAGGGAGGGGAAGAGGGGAAAGTGAGAGGGAATGAGTGAACCTTACTGTCATCAAATTTGGCTTAAGGAGGGCATAACATACACACTAAATGGGGTATCTTGCCCTAGAAGAAAATAAGGGGGGAAGGGGATAAGAGAGAGTGGATGAGGTGATAGAAGAGAAGGCCTGCAGGAAGGGGTAATCAAGATTTATGCCATTTTGGTGTGGGGGTGATGGGAGAAATGGAGAGAAAATTTGGAACTCAATATCTTTTGGAAATGAATGTTGAAAACTAAAAATAAATTAAATAATTAAAAAAATAAAATAGGTATGACAAAAGAAGATTCCTTATGCTAGTGGTGATCTTTATTTTCTGCTTAAGGTATAAAATGTGTTTTCTTATTTTGGAGATGGAGGAAGGAAATAGAAATCCTTAAAGGATTCAGTCTTAAAATTAAAGTAATAGAATGTAAATTACAGAATCACAGAATCTGAATTGCAAAGAACCTCGGAAACAAACTCACATACCTTCTACAACATGCACAGAAAGTAATTATTAAGCCTTTGCTAGAAGAAGACCTCTCGAGCCTCCCTCTGAAGTTAGATAACTCTAACAGGAAGTTTTTCCAAACTTAATTTTGTCTCCTCTAAACTATCACCTTTCTCCTGTTTTTACTTTCTGAGGTCAAATTGAACAATTCAAATCCTGATTGTATATTTTTTAAATATTTAGAGACAGTTGTCTCATTCTTCTCAATGCTAAATATTAATGTTAATTGTTTCAGATTTTATAGCACCTTTATTGTCATGTTTATTGCTAACTTTTTCAAAACCCCCAAACACTGATCACTGGGACACCCCTCTAGGAAACTCTTTCCTTGGCATATACTCATTAATAGCTCATTGGGTCCACCATTCAACCATCCTTGAATCTAACTCTACTAACCTACATTTTTCCACAAATATGAAGTGAGACTTTGTTCAAGTGCTTCACTAAAAATCTAGGTGAAATGGAACAAGTTGGCTAAATGAGAGGTCATTGCTAAGCTCAGTCCTTCTTCATCACACTAAAATAGCAAGACATATGCCAAATAGAGTAAAAGAATTACACCAAAAAGGGGGGATAGAAAATTTAAAAAAAGAAAAAATTATAAAATGAAAAAGCTCATAATCTCAAAATCAAGAAGGGATTACCAGAAGAGGGATCTAATAAAATGAAAAATGTTATAATGGAGAAGAAAATATTAAATTTGAAAATCTTAGAAGCACCACAAATACCACAGTAAAGCTGCCAAAAATAAAAATAATCACTACCTGACCCGCCAGAATAGATCAAATGATAAATAAAATAATCTAAGAAAAGATATAAGGCTAAACCATAATTTGCTAAAAAGAATGTAGAAAAGATGAGATCGGAAATATCAAAGAAAATTATGGATTATCTCTCTCTAAACAGCAAACTATCTTATAAGGGAATTGATATGTTTGGTATGGAAAATTCTGAAAAAGAAGAAAGCCATAAAAATCTAACAGTATAAGGATTAAAGAATTTCTCAAATATATTCAAATCAAATCTACTTTTCTTGAAGACATAATTGTGAGGCAATCTGTAAATTATTGGCCTTTTAAAGGAAGAAAGCACAACAAAATAAAGTAAAATGAATTAAAGAACATACTTTAGAAAATCACTCAAGAAAATTGTTCCATAATGTTGAAACAAAAGACACAGTAAAAAGTAAATAAAATTTATATCACCAACACAAAGTAAGTTGTAGTCAATGTCCAGAGCTTTGGACATAAAAACGTCTTATAAATAACTGAGAAAAGACCTCTTATACAACAAGGGAGACATGTTTAAATCGTGTAAGAATATTTTGTATAAATTGTCTACATATTTTTGTTATCACAAATTATTTGCTTTGAATATTTTGTACATACACATCTTTCATTTTTTTTAACAAATTGAAATGCAGTACAAGAGCCTTGGATCAAAGAACATAAATAATTACGTATCTTTTCTTTCATAACTCAAGACCTTTTATGATAAATTTGAACCAATACATAATTCTGCGAGTGGCAAATTAGTATTTTTGTCTTACCCCCATGATTCTCATATTTTTCCATTTTTAGTTTACTGTATGTAAAGTGATGCTTCAGGCTAATTTTAATGTGCTTAAGTGTGTTTTGGTGATTATGAATATTTTTTTGAGAAGATTAATGGTTATTTCTCTTTCTTTTTTGATTATCTCTCAATACCTGTATCAACTAATTACATATTTTGAGTGTCAAATTTTTGTCAGAGATAATCACTGCAAATATTTTTTTCTAATCTGTTTCTTCTTATTTTCAATGAATTGATTATTATTATGCAATAACATTTCTTTGAATTTTGTAGAATCAAGATTGACTAGTGGGAGATATTGTGAATATTACCACAAAATTCTAAGTCTTTGAAGTTCTCACATGGCCCTGTACCAAAGGGAAGTAGATGGAAAAGGGTAGTGGCCTCATTCCAGGTCCCAGCTTGCTGAGGCAAGATATGCATTCATGGCTCATGTTTGCATAGAGGTAAGGATCAACTTACCACACATGCACACACACACACACACACACACACACACACACATACTACCCTATAGGCAAATTAGATAATCATTCTTGCTCTTCAAAGCCAAAGAGAGAAACCATAGGTCATTAGCTACTGTGTATATTTTTACTCTCTTTTGACAATTAAAGAATATGTTAGTTTAAAAAGAAAGACATTTTGTTATGATGTATGAAATGAATATCTATTTTTAGAGCATATTCCAAATGGATATCTGTTACACATATAAAAAGTCAAATGATAGGGGCAGCCAGGTGATGCAGAGGGTAAGAGCACTGGTCCCGGAGTCAGGAGACCTGGGATTGGTTCAGGCCTCAGGTACTTAGCACCCACACAAAATAAGTGGCCATGTAACCTTGAACAAGTTACTTAACCCCAATTGCTTTTAAAAAAAGGCAAACCATAGTAAAATTAGAGAAACGTGGTAAAAATTACCTACCAAATCCATAAATAGGAAAAAACAATTTATGACCAGTTAAGAGGATCAGGGAAGATAAAATCGATAATGATATTTATTCATTTATTTATTTGTTTGAATTATAAAATGTAAAGGCTTTTGCACAAATAAATCAAGCATTGAAAGGAAAAAGGCAATTGAGAAAAATGTTTGCTGCATATTTCTCTGAGAAAGTATTCATATCAAAGATATATGAGAAAAAGTTTCACATTTATAAAAATGAGGGCCATTTCCTAATTAACAAGTGATCTAAGAATAAGAATAGCCAATTTTCAAAAAAGGAAATCCCAACTACTTATAGTCATTAAAAAAAACATTGCTCTAAATCATTAATAATTAGTGAAGTAAAAATTTAAGCAATTCTGAAATTCTGCTTCACACGCATCAGTTAGGCAAAGGTAACTAAAAAAAAAGAAAGAAAAAGAAGATGTTGGGGGGGATGTAAGAAAATAAGCACATTAATGCATGCTTGATGGAGCTTTGGATGGGTACAATCATTCTGCAAAACAATTTGGAACTGTGTGCACAAAAAATTACTAATATTTGCATGTGATTTGACCCAGCTATACCACTGCTAGGTCTATACCCAAAATAAGGGAAAGAAAGAAAAAAAGGGGGAAGCTAGGTGGCAGAGGGAATAGAGCACTGGCCCTGGACTCAGGAGGACCTGAGTTCAAATCCTATCTCAGACACTTAACACACACAAAAAAATTAGCCATGTGACCTTGGGCAAGACAACCCCAATTTCCCTACCTTCACCCCTCCAAAAGAAAAAAGAAGAAGAAAATTCCTATAAAAATGAAAATATTTATAACATCTTTTTGTGGCCCTAAAAGAAACCTGGAATCTGAATAAAATGACCAAACAAATTATGACATCTCAATTTAATAGAATACTATTGTTTTGTAAGAAATGAGGAGTTTCAAAATGACTTGATGTAGAGTAAAATGAAGGACCATAAAAAAATTATATTGAAACACCTATTTAAATTATAAATATTATAATTATGTTATAAAATATTATAAAAATGGGTCATTTTACATACTCACCTAAATAAACTGATGAAGAATGAAATAAGACAAACCAGGAGAAGAATTTATATAACAGTGATACTGTCATTCAGTCAGTCAACAGTCCTTTTGCCAAATGCTTTCTAAAAACTGGGAATATAGTTATAGACCCTGCATTCTAGGAACTTACATTCTAATGGGGGAAGACAACATATTAAAGACATCTGAAAAGGGAGCATACACATAGGTGAGGAACATATCGGGGAATAGAACATCCTTATGGAGAGCACACAAAGAGACATGAATCCAAGGCAAATCACACCTCCTGCACCACAGAGCTGCCAGTGGCCTCTAGTAATGTCATCATAGTTTTCTCTGCTGCTTTCTTCTGTACTTCAACTATCCAGGTTTTTCAGAGCCATCTACTGGTTTGTAGGGAAATTGGTAGCATATTTAAGGCATGAACAGTCATCACATGCTCCCAAGAAATGGTCAACTAAAGCTAGCAGAATGCTAGAGTTAATTGCAAGAGTTAAAACTTTCTAGTCTTTCAACTCCTATTAGGATGTTGTTTTGAAGTTCTTAGTTCTAAATCTGATGAGAATAGGAAACACTTTTAACTCTTTTTACATTGATGTTGTTAACATGCTAATGTCATATACTGACAGCAATCTTGTCTTTAAGGGGAAACAAACAGTTTAAGTTCTTCATAGCAAATTAGAAATTCTTTGTTTGGTATCATTTTGCTAAAAATCTATCCATTTTCTCTCTTGTCCTCCAGAAGTAAACAAATAGTTATACTCTGTTGTGAAAGTGCATAGTTTGAAAATGGAGCTATGGAATTAAGCCTGGATAAAAATTTGCACAACAAATGGGGCTCATCTGCATGTGAGCAATTTAAAACACCTTTATATTGTCTAATTTTTAAAAGATTATAGAGTGAAGTTCTATGAATATTGGTCTCAATAAAATTGTGTAGCCAATATTGAACTCAACAAAAGTATGAACATTATTGACAAAGAAATGAATTATATAGAAATACAAAGATTTTAAGGGGGATATATAGGAAAATAAATATTATTAATTAGTTGATACTTTTGCTCATGTTACAAACATTTAGTTAAAATTATAGTCTTCAAGCTTCAATTTTCAGACCAGTGTTATCCAATAAACATAACATGCCCAGAGAAATGAAATTCCAGACAAATTCTAACACCAAAAGAAAGTGTAAAACTGAAATGACAAATGTGTTGATGGCATGTCACAGAAGAAATTCTTGCTGACAGAGATATTTCAAATTTGGGAGAAAGGAAAGTGTATATATATGAATAGAAAACACTTCAAAAAGAGAACTTTTGTGATTTATAAAGATTATATGTTCCCGCAGAACTCTCTGAAGGACCACTATACAAACAGTAATAAGTAGCACATTTTAAATTAAAACGTATGTACATGAAATTTCATCCAACTAATTTACATTCTGCCTTTCTTCTTTACTCCACTTTTCAAAATGTTAACTTTCCACTAAATTTCTTTTACCAAGGTGAAAAAAATTGGGGGAAAATAAATCAAACATTATTTTCAAAGTAAGGGGTTGATCAGGGTATTTCTATGAGCTTGATGAATCTTAGGTAAATTAACTTTATTTAACTGTCTCCCCATGGTAGGTGTTAGAAACTTTTGATATGAATCTCCCTTTGATCCTCCTTGAAAACAAATTTCACTTATAGAGGATCCCCTGAAGAAGAAACAAGTGGCTTTCACTATTGTGGGATGAATTGTTTTGGACAGGAGCCTGATCATTGTGCTGTCCTATGAATGGGAGGGTCACATAGCTAGTAAGTGCCTGAGGTCAAATTTAAACTAATGAAACTACTTAGGTGATCCCAGGTTTATGTCTAGGGTTTCCTTTAAGGGAAAGTAAAGAAAGTATTTAGTGCATAATATGAATAACTTGTAGGATGGGTATTAATGTCTTAATCTCAAAGGAAATAGAAAAATGTAATTGTACACACAAACACAAACAGATGGAAAGGTAGGTAGATAGATGATAGATAGATAGATAGATAGATAGATAGATAGATAGATAGATAGAT
>NW_027185764.1:55378215-55413757 GCF_028583685.1 Petaurus breviceps papuanus | reverse complement strand
GATAGATAGATAGATAGATAGATAGATAGATAGATAGATAGATAGATAGATAGATAGATAGATAGAAGGTATGTATAAGTAGAGGAAATAATAGTATATAGTAACTATAAATATACATATAAATATGGGGCAGGTAGGTGGCACAGTGGATAGAGTGCCAGCCTTGGAGTCAGGAGGATCTGAGTTTAAATCTGAACAGCAAGACTAGCTGTGTAACCTTGGGAAAGTAGCTTAACCCAGTTTGACTCAGTTTTTTAATCTATAAAATGAGCTGGAGAAGGAAATGGCAAACTGCTCCAGTGTCTTTGTCAAGAAAAATCCCATATGAGGTGCAAAAAAATTGGAAATAACTAATGGATCAAATAACACCAATAAAGAATATATAAATATTATATATATGCATATAATGTAAAAATATAAATTGACACTTAAAAAGAGATTAAGTAATGTATTTTAACAATTGTTACCACTTCTAAAGAAGCTGATACTCAAATGTCATCAGATTATAAAAAGAGTTTGCAGAACTGATGATTAATCATTTTACATTTCAACTTGGCTCTGCATTATCCAAACTATCACCATGACTAATCTACTTCTAAGTGGCTTCCTTTTTTTCTGAAGAATACTGGAATTATTTCTGGGAATTCATCACTAGGCCACTAGAAAGCTATAGTCTGAAAGGACCAAAGATTTGTGTTCTTGCTCATTCATTCAGTTTTGTCCAACTCTTCATCCAGGGGTTTTGTTGGCAGACACTGGAGTAGTTTGCTATGTTCTCCTCCAGTGGATTAAGGAAAACAGATATTAAGTGACTTGCCCAACATCACATAGCTAGTAAGTATCTGAGGCTGGAAGTGAACTCAGGTCTTCCATGACTTTTACAACTCTCAAACTTATCATGTTTCCTCCAAGTTGAGATATATCCACCTCGAGAACAATTCTGATCATCTATTCAGGAAAAAAAAAGGCAGAAGAGGTAGGTAGAAGTTCAGGTGGAAATGTACATGAGAGCATTCTTCCCAATGGAGTAGCAATAGGTTGGAAGGAAAAGAGTACAGTGAATCCCTGGCATTGCACTTTGGAAAGTTTATAGACAGAAAGTGCTATGTGCTACTTGTCACATAGAGGAATCAAAGAAAAGAGACTGAGTCTAAAGCTATTTCTCCCTTTTCAAGGTCCACTAGGGGAAGGGAAGGAAAGGGAAAGGAGAAAAGAAAGGAAAGAACCACACCTAATGGATATGGAGCTAGGAAAATAAAGTATTTACTACTTTTCCCTTTACAGAAAAAGATTCCTTTTCACTCTATTACTCTTTCCATTTAATGAAAGACAGCACCTCCTCTCATTTATTATAAAAACTGTCTTGGCCTTGTCCTACATTGAGGAATTCACTTTTCACTGACTTTGGTCCCTGGTTCAAGTGGTTTCTAGGGGAACAGTTTGGGTCCTACTGGATGCCAGCTTCTGTCCTTCAGGCCTGATGAAGCCCTATACTCAAAAGTGAGACTAGACTAACGTCCAGTAAAGAAAAATCAGAATTTGCTGACACAGCAAATGTTAGGCAAAATTAGCGTTTGCCATTTATTATAAAACTTCAAAGAGTCAACTCTAATTTTAAAGGAAGGAAAAATGCAGAAATGGATTATGAGCTGCCTTTGGAAACTGGAAAACTGGGGCTTAAGTCCCACTTCTTCTCTATGTGTATGTGTGTATATACACATACATATATGCACATATACATATGTATATCACATACATATATATGCACACATATATACATATATACTCATATAAACATGTCTGACTATGACTAAATAACTTAAACTCTCAAAACCAGAGAGAGTTCTCTGAGATTGTAAACTTGAAATATTCAAAGCAGGCAATGGTATGCAGTGGTTAAAGAAGCTTCCTGCGTGAGACTTTCCTATAGGGTGGAAATCCCAGGATAATAAAAAAAAGTAAACACTAATTATTTTTATACAGTTCTGAAATAAAGGAATATCAGATATTTAAAAAGGAAAGGACTTTTGTTCTTCTTAATCCCACTATCATCTATCCCCATTATTAGGACTATTGAGAGAACTTCTGAGTCAGGTGACCAACAAGATTGAGAACTAGATATTTTTGTCCAGTACTCATTATGTCTCAAAAATTCCATAAAAGAAGAATTATGGGTCATAAGTAGAACAATTATAGCTACTTCCATGAACCAATACACTAAAAAAGCAGTCTTAGAATTATCAGCACAGAAGGCTAATTCTTAACATGTTTATTCAACCTGATCCCTGTACCATTCTACATGATCTAACACAACTTGACCCACCAGCTTGGCTCTAGTAACCCCTCAGAAATTTTATTGCTATCACTGAAGTCTTTGTCCATTCACCATGCTCCTCACCTTAAACTCCTTTGTGTCTAAACAAAAAGCAGACTTCAACTTTGCCCACCCCTTTGCAGTAGGGAGAGTGGTATAAGAAGGTGGAATACTTGCTTTGCCCAAAGTGGTATTACTCAGCCAGAGAACTAGGGAATAAAAGAAACTAGCTCAGATTTACATTTTGAGTATGGGGCTTCATCAGGCCCGAAGGACAGAAGCTGGCATCCAGTAGGACCCAAACTGTTCCCCTAGAAACAACTTAAACCAGGGACCAAAGTCAGTGAAAAGTGAATTCCTCAATGTAGGACAAGGCCAAGACAGTTTTTATAATAAATGAGAGGAGGTGCTGTCTTTCATTAAATGGAAAGAGTAATAGAGTGAAAAAGGAATTAAAGGGAAGGGGGAAAAACCTAAGACTAACAAAAATCTCAGGAGAAAGAAAACTTAGTTCAAAAGATAGAGCACAAAAACAATATGTCAACATAGAAAAAAATTTAAAAATAAAAGGAAGATGGTTTTTAAGACATCTGAACAACTGAAAACATCTCTAAATATTTCAAGACAAAGGAAATTGAATAAACAACTGATGAAAAAGAGGATGCTGTGAATTGCCAAAAGAGCAAAGACACACAGTAGAAATATTCCCAAAAGGTTGCAGAGAGAAAGCAGAATCTCGGAAGAAGTGAATAGGGAAAAATAATAGAATGTATTGTTTGTATAGCAGAATGAAAGGTGAACAAATGATAGGATTGATGTATTATTACACAGCAGAAATAATTAACAGTAGAAAAACCTGAATCTAGGATGACAAGTCTCTCCAAAGAAGTGAGAGAACAACTGATTTAGAATATAAATGTACTGAAGTGAAGGACAATCTGGAAGGACAGAAGCAAAAGGAATAATATTAAAATCACAAATGACCTCTGTATAAGTAAAGCATGTTGATTCCAAAGAAAGAATGCAGACAATTTAATGTGAACATAATACAAGAAATAATGCAGGAGAACTGTGCAGAACTTCTGAATATAGATAATGATCACAAAAAATAGGGGAAAAAATCATACACCAAAGCACATAGTTATTAAATTTAAAAATTCTAACAATAAACAAAAAATTTTGCAACTGACCAGGAAAAAGACTACTAAATATCAAGGTAATTCAAATAACACAAGATCAATGAGCAACCCAAGGTCACATATCCTGCACACCTGAGCCTAATCACTACTGGGGTGGGGGGGAAGATGGTCCTTCAATAAAGGGATATGTTTGATGCATTACTGGAAAAAAATAAATATGAATAGGTTATTCAAATTTGCAAATACCTCAAATGACAGAAACATAAAAGGGAAAAACAGCTTGCAAGGAAAGCAGCCATTTTTTAAAATTCTATTTTTAGAGATTATGAGGCAACTAGTTATTAGGGCAGATAGAGTTTTGGACCAGCAGTTTGGAATGTCTGAGTTTAAATTTTACCTGAGATATTAGTAGTGTGACTTTGGGACTTGGGGTAATTCGTATAACCCATCTGTCTCAGTAAACTCATATATGATATAATAATAGCACCTACTTGACAGAATGGTTGTGAGGACAAAATGAAATAAATAATATCTATACTATGTTTTGGAAATCTTAAAGTGCTATATAAATGGTAATGTAAGTATTATTATTATCATTATTATTACTAAAAAGGGGAAATAGAAAGAAATATACTTATAGAATAATAAAAGAAAGATAGCATTGAATTTTCTTTCTTAAAAAAAAAGGAGAGGATAAAGATGAAAATGGAGATGCCACAGTACAACATGACTGAAATACCACAAACTAAACCTCACAGCTCATTCCTTCTAAGCGAATCAGTGTAAGTCAAAGGTACTGGGAGAAAACAGCAAGCAAAAGAGTGAAAGAGCTTGTGCCAAGGAAGGAAATTCCATGGCATGTGTGAAAGGAAATGATCGTATGGAGGACAGGGGATAGAATCAAACTGAAAAATAAAGAACAGAAGGGAATACTTACTATAAAGCAACATGTCTATCCTTATAACTACCACTGGATTTGATACATCTAAAAATGTGGGTAAAAATGGGATAAAAAGATACAATGGAGCTAAGGTCTACAATGTAATAATGTAGAAATTGTTTAGAAGTGGGAACACAAAATTGATATTTCAGAAGTTTAACTCCATGAGAAATATATAGAACAAAGAAGATATAAAAAGACCACTCAACAAAGAATAAAAGTTTAGAATAAAGAAGTTATTATGAGAACACAACAAAGTAATTCTTTTTAGAGAAAGGTGTAGGAAATGAAAAAAACAAATAAAAAAAGAAATGGAAGGTAAATATAGGAGGAAGAAATTTAAACAACTACTTTTTTGAGGTGGGAAAAGAGAGAAAGGATTAAAAGAGCTAGGTTGCTCAATGGTTAGTGATGGCTTGGAATCATGAAGTCTTGAATTCAAATTGTACACCACACACTTACTAGCTCTGTGATCTTGGGGAAATCATTTAATCTCAGTTTGCAGCATTTTCTTAAGTGTAAAGTGGAGATGTCTTCCAAGGATTATTATGAGGGTCAAATGAGATAATATTTGTAAAGTGCTTACTACATTGCCTGGCACAAAGTTGTCACTATATAAATTTTAGATAAATAAATACCATATAAATAAAAAGAAGAAAAAAGTGATAAATAAAATTGCCAAACTAGCAAAAGAGGTAACAGGAGAAAGGTGACTCTAAAAGGGATGGGAAAGAGTCTATGGGATTAGGATTACTTTAATGTAGATAAATCAAGGATAATTGCAAACACATACTTTATTTAAAAGGAAGTGGAGCTAAAGCAAAATCCCAATTCTAGAAATAGAGTAGTAACAGAGGCCCTAATCAAGGAATATATAAATCAAATCTCATACCTTTAAATGTGAATAATCATTCCAATAAATTGAGAGTTACATGTTGGATAAGAAAATATAACCTCACAATCTCATACTTAGAAGCATACCTATAATTCAAAGACATATTCAAAATGAAAATGAATGATAGGAAAAAAATTGCTATGAATCAGGTCATTCCAAAAAGTAGTCATTACAATCATGCTATCAGACAGAAGAAAAACATTCAAAACAGAAGAAAAATAAAGAAAATATATTATGTGTGAAAGAAGTATATATAATAGACAAATATCAATATTAAATTTATAGTGTTCCAAATATATAACTGTAAAGGAAAAAGTTGGAAGAAGATGCAGATAATAGCATATTAACAGGAGACTTTAATTTCCCTCCCTCTGATTTGGACAAATTGAATTGAAAGGTGAATAAAAAGAAATATACACAATTGATCCCTCCTGGATCACTGCCTTTTCATGGCACAGGGCTTGCATAGCTGAATAAAACTGAGCTATGTCATGCAGGTTTACCTAAGACAGACAAGTCAGAGTAGAGAATAGTTCTGACAAAAGATGAACCACTGGAGAAGGAAATAGTAAACCACTCTAGCATCCTTTCAAAAAATGGATAATATTAAAATGTAAAAGATATGACCTAAGAAAATGAGCCCTTCATATCAGAAGATGTTCAACACATTTCTGGGGAAGAGGGAAGGACAACTACAATTAGTTCCAGAAAGAATTAAGTGGCAGGGCCAAAGCCAAAGGGAAATTGAGCTGTAGATGTATCTGGTGATGAAAGGAAAACTTGATGCCATAAAGATCAGTATTGCATAGAAGCCTGGAATATAAGCTCTATGTAAGTTAGATGTGGTCAAACAGAAGATGGAAATTTTAACCATCAACATGTTGAGTATCAGTGAACTTAAAGAAATGGAAATGGGTGAATTTAATTCAGGTGATCATTACATATATTTCTGGTGGCCAGAATCCCTCAGAAGAAGTAGAGTATCCCTTATAGTGCATAAAAAGATGAGAAAAGCAGTACTGGGATAATCTCAAAAATGACAGAATGATTTGTTTGAATCTAAAACAAACCATTCATTATCACAGTAACACAAGTCAATGCTCTAACTAGTGATGTGAAGAGGCCAAAGTTGCTCAATTCTATGAAGACCTACGTCTTCTAGAAATAATACCCCCCCAAAAATATATGTCACGTTCATCATAGGGTATTTGGATGCTAAAAGAGGAAATCAAAAGATAATTTGGAAAAGAGGCAAGTTTGGGCTTGAAGTAAAAATGTAAAAGGCAAAGTCTACTAGAGTTTTAACAACATAACTTGCTGATCATAATAAACACTATTTTTAACAACACCAAAGGTAATTCTACATAGAAATATCACCAGATAGTCAATATCAAAATCATATCTATTATACAGTCAGTTAAAACAAAATCTGGATCTAACTGTGGCTCGGATCATGATCTTCTTATTGCAAAATTGACATGAAAAAAGTAAGGAATAGGAAAAGGAAAAGAACCTCTAGGTTCTAAAACATTTATAGCATCTCTCTTTATAGTGTCAAAGAACTGAAAATTGAAGGGATGCCCAACAATTGAGGAAAGACTGAACAAGTTATGGTATATGATTGTGATGGAATACTACTATGCTATAACAAATGATGAATTCAATGATCTTAGAAAAACATGAAAAGCCTTGTAGCAAATAATGAAGAGAAAAATTATCATAACCAAGAGAACATTGAATATAGTAACAATATTGTTTTAAATTATTTTAATTTTGTTTTAAATATTGTTTTAAAACAACTTTGAGTGAATAAGTTATTTTGACTATTGTAAATATCTGAGTTGAGTATAAAGGGCATATGAAGAAAGATATGGTTTGCACTTAGAGAAAGAACTGACAAATTGATATAGAATAATTTTATGCACACACACAGACATATATATATATATATATACACACATACACATATATAAAATATCTGATGGTAGGGTGTGATGGGGATGGTAGAAAAAAGTAGAAAAAAAGAAATTTACAAGAAAAATTCGTTGTATATTTGAAAGGGATAACAAGCTGTATATAGTAGATTTGCAATTTTATGTACAGTTATCTTTTTTATTGTACTCTGTCATGGAAATATTTGTTTAATCACATAAATATGTATTAATAGAATAAAAAAGAGGAAAAAAGAAAAGATGCAAAAAATTTGCCATGCATGCCAATAAGTATTGTTTTAGCTGTTCAAGAAGGAACCAAGCTTAGGGAGGCTATGTGGCACAGTGAATAGAGAACCTGCCCTGGAGTCAGGAGCACCTGAGTTCAAATTTGACCTCAGACACTTAACACTTCCTAGCGGTGTGACATTGGGCAAGTCATTTAACCTCAATTGCCCTGCAAAAAATAAAATAAAATAAAAGGCAACCAAGATAAGTCTTCTTGGATTATTGTATCAATAATCTTTTTGGTCATAAATTTCAGTTAGTCTAATTATTTATAAATTTTCTCTTCTTGATCTTATTCTCTAAATCTATCATTTTTCTTATAAGATGTTTTACTTTCTCTTCTATTTTTTCATTATTCATATTTTCTCTAATCATTTCTTGATCTCTTATAATTTCACTGACTTCACTTTGCCCAATTCTAATTTTCAAGGTGTTATTTTCTCCCTTAAGATTCTGAATCTCCTTTTCTAATTGGTTAACTTTCTTCTCATAACCTTCTTGTTTTTCTTGGATTATTCTTATTTTCTTTTTTAGTTTTTCCTCCATCTCTGTCATTTGATTTTTGAAGTATTTTTAAGATCTTTTATGAATTCTTTTTGGGCAAGTATCCATTTGACATTACTGTTTGATGGTTTCTTTACCTCACTATCCTCCTCTGAGGATGAACCCTAGTCATCTCTCTTCTCATAATAAGTTTGTATAGTTGGATTCTTTCTCCTTTGCTAATGCATTTTTTGTGTGTGGTAATATCCTAATTATTTGTAGTTACCACTAGCCCTGGGGTATAGGAAATGTTGCCTCTTGTCCCAGATCTTCAGTTCTTCCTTTTAGACTGAAGCTAGAGTGAAACCTCCAATCTCCTATAAGTACCCACAGCCAGGGGCTTTCTGCCCCCACCCTTTTTGCACTCACCAGGCAAGCACTGATTCCTTCTGGCTTCTGTCATTCTTCTCAGCACAGCTGGGTCTGGTGTTCCTGCTCAGCAGAGGTTCCCTTGATCATCCTGGGCTGATGCTCAGAGGCCCAACTCCCCTCACTGTCCTGGGGGTAAAAGTTCTGGTGACTGGGCCAAGGCAGCCTCTCAAACTGACTAAACCCAAAGATTGCTGCTTGTTATTTAAGAGGCTAACTACTTGCTGTTAAAAAGGAACCTAGCCTGGAAGCATTTACTCTTCACAGGGATAAAACCTCATCTTGGAATTTTTCTTCTGATCTTCTCAAATTGCCCAAGAAGGACCCAGGTTATAACCCTGTTCTTATTTATCTCCACCCAAACTCTGTTCACCCTAAGGTGTAATTTTACCTCTTTTGTGGGGGGTAATCTTGAGAGCTCAGAATTTTCTGACCTACTCTGCCATCTTCCCAGAAACCTCTCCCTAAAAATAAGGAATGCAGTGGTGTATAAATTTTGCCTTGTCTCATTGTTCCCACTGCTTTAACATTGTTTCTCTGATTTGTCCTTTGAAATTTTTATTTAAGAAATATTGATCTGTATCTTTTTTATTGTACTCTGGTCAACAAGGAGTATTTTAATATTTCTGCCTCTCTTAACTTGATGTATTTATTATTTCTTTGAACTCCAACACATCATGATTTTTAAAAGCACTATTGATAAGAATTATTCATATTCATTAATTTTTCAAATTAGACAATACCCTCTTTCAAATATGTTTCACAATCTTTTTCATATTGTAGTTTATTGCTTTTTATCTTCTCATTAAATTTACCCATCTCTGAAAGAGTAATATTAAAATTTCTGACAAATATTGTGCTACTTCAATGTCCTTTTGTAAATTGGTGAGTTTTTTCTTCATAGATTAAGATGATATTTGCTGTATGTTTCATTAGTTCTTTTGCATTGTTTTATATTTTGTCTTTAAGCACATCTTACTAGATTTTAACAATATATTTTTGGTCTTATGTGAAATTGCAATTCTTACCCAAAAAACATTCTACCAAAATAATGAAACATGGGTGGGGGGCAGAGCCAAGATGGTGGAGTAGAAACAGGACTTCTGTGGGGCTCCAACTTCTACCTCCTCCAATACATGTGAAAAAAGACTCTAAAAAAACATTAGAGCTACAGAACCCACAAAGTGATAAAGAGAAACAAATCTCCCACTGAAGGAAACCTGGCAGGCTGTCAGAAAGGGTCCATCTCAGTGTGCTGGGAGCCTTGTACAGTTTCAACTGAGCCCTGGGTTTAGCCCCAGGGAAGCCCTGTCCAGCCATGATGGAGCAAACTTCATGAGACTAATTCACCAGCAGCTGTGGTTGTTTCCAGACTTCTCAATCCACAAGTGTCAAAGAAAAAATAAAACATCAGTGTAGAACTTTGTTAAGAACAGGGGGAGCATGGTCTAGCTGCTTCCTCCAGTGCAATAAGTTGAGAAGGCATGGTGGCTGCAGCTCCTGGCCTGTAGATTGTAGGTGTACCAAGAGACCATTCAGAGGGTAATCACTCTTACTTTGACCTGCATGGATCTGGATCATGGTCTTGGGTGGTGGTCCTGGGATGTGTGACCAGTGAGCTAGAGCATGTGGGGGCTGTAGTGAGGGTACCCCTCTAATAGCTCTGGCAGCTGCAAAAAACCCCAGTGATTTTGGACATAGCTCTCTCCATTCTAGAAGCAGAGTTCTACCATGGCAAAGAGCTCAAAAGTCAAGTAATTGGCTACCAATATGAGCAAGCAGAGGAAGCACAAACATACCATAGAATGCTTTTTGTGGATAAAAAGGATCAAGGTATGGAGTGGGAGGAAGACAATGAAGTCATAACTCCTGCATCAAAGCCTCTATGAAAAATATGAACTGATTACGGGCCATGGAGGAGCTGAAGAAGGATTTTGAAAGTCAAGTAAGAGAAGTGGAGAAAAACTTGGGATGAGAAATGACAATGATGCAAGAAAATCATGAAAAGTGAGTCAACAGCCTGCTGAAGGATACCCCCCAAAATACAGAAGAAAATAACTCCTTAAAAAATAGACTAACTCAGGGTGGCTAGGTGGTGCAGTGAGTAAGAGCACTTGCCCTGGAGACAGGAGGACCCAGGATCAGTTCCAACCTCAGATACTTAACACCCACACGCAAAAAATAAAAAATGACCTTGTAACCTTGAGCAAGTTAGTTAACCCCAATTGCTTTTAAAAATATAGACTAACTCATGACAAAAGAGGCCCAAAAAGTGAATGAGGAGAAGAATGCCTTAAAAAGTTGAATTGCCCAGATGGAAAAGGAATTTCAAAAACTCACTGAAGAGAATATATCCTTCAAAATTAGATTTGAGCATTTGGAAGCTAATGACTTTATGAGAAATCAAGATACTATAAAACAGAGCCAAACAAATGAAAAAAAAATAGTAGGCAATGTGAAATATCTCATTTGGAAAAAAAGCACTGCCCTGGAAAATAGATCAAGGAAAGAAAATTTAAAAATTATTGGGCTACCTGAAAGCCATAAAAGCCATGAGGAAAAAAAAAAGCCTAGACATCATCGTTCAAGAAGTTCTCAAGGAAAATTGCCCTGATATTCTAGAACCAGAGGGCAAAATAGAAATTGAAAGACTTCACCAATCACCTCTTGAAAATGATCCCAAAAAGAAAACTCCTAGGATTATCACAGCCAAATTCCAGAGTTCCCAGGTCAAGGAGAAAATACTGCAAGCAGTCAGGAAAAAACAGTCTTAGTATTGTGGAAACACAATCAGTATAACACAAGATCTAGCAGCTCCTACCCTAGGGGATCAAAGGACTTGTAATATGATATTCTGGAGGTCAAAGGAGCTAGAATTAAAACCAAGAATCACCTACCCAGCAAAACCGAGTATAATGTTTCAGGGGAAAATATGGTCTTTCAATGAAATAGAGGACTTCCAAGCATTCTTGATGATAAAAACCAGAGCTTAACAGAAAATTGGACTTCCAAATACAAGAAGCAAGAGAAGCATGAGAAGGTAAACAGGAAAAAGAAATCATAAGGAACTTATTAAAGTTGAACAATTTACATTCCTACATGTAAAATGATCATTGTAACTCATGAGACTTTTCTTAATATGAGGATAACTTAATATGTGTGTATACATACATATATATATACACACATACATATATATGTATGTATATGAGGATGTGTGTGTATACAAATATATATGTGAATGTGGGCATTTGTTTGTTCATATATGCATAGACAGAGGGGACAGGATGAGTTGAATATGAAGGGATGATATATATAAAATAATTAAGAGGTGAGAGAGGTATGTATTTGGAGAAGAAGAAAGGGAGCAATAAATAGGGTAAATTTCTTCATATAAAAGAGGCAAGAGAAAACTCACAATGGAGGGAAGAGCAGGAAGGTGGAAGGGATTGGGACAACCTTATTCTCATTGAATTTGGCCTAAGGAACGAATTAAATATATACTCAACTGGGTATCTTACTCTAGAGGAAAATAGGGGGGAGGGGATAAGGGGGGGAGGATAAAAGAGAGAGTAGATTAGGGGAGAGGGTAATTAGAAGCAAACATTTTTGAAAAAGGATAGGGTAAAAGTAGAAAATAGAATAAGTGGGTGGTGGGATAGGATAGAGGGAAATATAACTACTATGGAAATGATTTGGGTAACTACACATGAACAATCTATATTGAATTGCTTATCTTCCCAGTGGGGGTGAGTGAGGAGGGAAGAAGGGGGAAAATATGTAACTCAAAGTTTTAAAAGCAAATATTTAAAAATTGTTTGTTTCTTTCTTTCTTTTCATGAAACTGGGAAATAAGATATACAGGTACTGGGTTATAGAAACCCATCTTGCCCTACTAGAAAGTTATGGGGATGAAAAGTAAGGATATAAGAGAGAACAGATTGGGGGAAGGGGTATTCAGTAGGCTTGCTATTTTGGGGGGGGTAGGGGGAAGACAGGGAGAGAAAATATTGTAAATCAAAATCTTGTGGAAATGAATGTTGAAATCTAAAAATAAATAAATTATAAATTTGAAAAACAAATAATGAAACAGGAAAGATATTTTAAGCAACCCAATCTCAGATGAAGAAATAAGGCAAGTCATAAATGAAAAATAAAAGAATTATAATCAAACCCTCAAAAATTCATCATGTAGCTGCATTAGTTAAATCAAGAATGTTTTTTAAAGAATAAATGATATATATACTACAATAATTGTTTTAAATAAATGAGAAAACATTTTACCATTAGTGAAACAAATATGGTTCTGAAAGATGGGACAGCTCAGTAGCCTCAGAGGCAGAAAGACTCTGAGTTCAGCCTCTAGAATTTATTAGCTTCATGATCGGTAACTATTAGTACCACCTGTAACACTTTAAAATATATGTTTTAATATACAATATATTTAACTTTTAAGTGAGTTGCCAAATTGAAGCAGTGGGGGCATTCACAATAATTTTTTTTTCCTGCATTCATGAAATAACACTCTGAATCAACAATTGTTGCAATACCCATACCAGGAAGGGTAAGGTAAAAAAAAAAAGATAACAGTCAAATTTCTTTAATCGTGATGCAAACTTTTTGGATTGCAAAATTAACTTATAAAACCAGCCATATGTCTACCCAATGATCATTAGACAAGTATATCATGTTTAAAACACCAAAATCAAAATAAATTTTATAGAAAGACTAAAATCTTTGTGATCCTTAGCATGCTTGCTTACCTTTCCTGCCATTTTGTCATTTTCATTTCATTACAAAAACATAAGAACACTGGAGATTAGAAACCACTAAAGATATTTGCTTTATGGATTGCCATGATCAAAAAATTCATCTCCAAATGACTGGCCTCTATCTGATAAGCTTCCTTGGCCCTTAGAGAACAGATTTCATCTCTTCCCGTTAACACACTGAAAGCTTTTTTTTTTCACAAATATAAAAATCAGTTGCAGATGATTAAGAGATCAATACATTTTATAAAATCAATAAGACTTTCCAAATTAAATCAACATATACTTTGATATTTAGTGACTTCAGTGCATCAATGATAGTAAGTAAGGTTGCTGTGAAATGTGATGTGTAGCAAAGCATAATTCAGGAAGGAAGAATAAGAGCAAATAAAACCTAATTGTATGTACAGAATATTTTTTTGAAAAAATAATTTGTTGATACCGAATGTGGTGAGCAACAAACAAAATCACACATACACCAAAAATTAAGTCAATTATATTGCCAGAGACATGAAGAGACTTGTTTTCGATGTAGGAGTCAGACCTCTCATTTTTCTGAGGAAAATTCAGAATTAATAAGCAGTTATAAGAAAGTATTAATGCGGGGGAAAATGTGACACACCATTGAAACAACTCTATTTTAGAGTACTTAAATAAAATAACTGATAATGAAAATGGATGACTGACAAAAGAAATAATAATGATAGAGATTATAATATATTTTTTAAAAACCTTTAATCAATATTACTTGTCACAATAAGGAAAAACAAAGCAGCCCAGAAATTAAGCAGATCCAGGACTTATTTGTCATAGATAGAATAATGGAAGCCAAAGGTTAAGGATATAGATGATTATGGGCAGTACAATGTCACAAATCAGAGAGAAGAAATGGATAACAGAACCAATTTTTAAGGAAGTTGGCAAGGAATTCAACTAGAAAAAATCATCCCAAAGAAATTAATGAACAAGAATCAGAAAAGATAAAACAAAAGTAACATTGAAAATATTTCCAATGATTAAAAAAAAACCTTTTCATCATTAAGGTCAATAGAACCACCACAATTTGACCCAATATCACAGACTTTAATATAGGAATGTCCTTATAAGGAAGGTAGGAATGCCACTAAAAAATTTGATAAAACTTACTAGATTAGACCAAATTTATACAGATAACATCCATACTAGAGGCAAAACAACTGTGATGGGGTTGCGTTGTCATTTCATATGGTACCTGAAGGAGGATAAATCACAAAGGCAGAAAAAATCCAAAATTGTGTAGTAATATCATCACCATCTCATAGTCAAATATGGGAGACAACTTGCAAACACCTATGTACAAACAAAATTTATATGGGATAAATTGGAGATGACCAACAAATGAAAGGCACAAGATTTAATATAGATCAGGAAAGGCTTCTTGCATAAAGTAGGATTTTAATTTGACATTAAAGTAAGTAACAGAATCTAGGAATTATCTATGAAGAGGATCATCATCCCAGGTATAGAGAATCAGCTTCTGATTATCTGGAGTTGGGAGAAGGATTATTTCTTTGTATGAGGATAACCAAGGAAGCCTCTATTACTGTGCTGCAGAGATGTAAGGGAAGGAATAAGGTACAAAAGAATAGGAAGTTAGGAGTGGACCAAATTATAAAGTGCTTTCAATGCCAAACAGAGATTTTATACTTGATCCTGGGAGTGATGGGTAGCTATCAGAAATTATTGAAAAGGGACAAGGGAGGAGGTGGTAAATAGTCATATCTGAACTTTTTATTTAATATTTCATTTTCCCAATTACATATAAAACAATTTTAAATTCTTTTTTTAATCTCCAAATTTTCTCTATACTCTTCACTCTCCTCTACCCTCTTTGAGAAAGCAAATAATTTGATATAGGTTAATAATTTAATATAGATCATAGAAGACAGATTTCCCATATTAGTCATGTTGTAAAACAGATAATAAATAATAGCATTACAGTACAAATAATAAATAAATATTAATAAATAATAAAAAAAAGAACAAGAAAAATAAAGTTTCTAAAAGTATGTTACAATCTGCCTTCATACTCAATCAGTTCTTTCTCAGGAGGTATATAGCATATTTCACCATAAGTGCTTTGGAATTGTCTTGGAACATTTTATTGCTGAGAATAACTAAGTCATTCACAGTTGATTATCATTAAATATTGCTGTTGTTATGTACAATGCTTTCTTAGTCCACTCATTGCATTTTGTATCAGTTCTTGTAACTCTTTCTTGTTTTTTTCTAGGAGCCTTCTGCTTGTCATTTCTTAAAACACATTAGTATTCCATCACAATCATATACCATAACTAACAAGCTATATCCCATTTAATGGACGTCCCCTGAATTTCCAATTATTTTCCACCCCAAAAAGAGTTGCAATAAATATTTTTTTCTTCATATAAGTCCTTTTCCTTGTTTTTATGTCTTTGGGATATATATATCTAGAAGTGGTATTACTGAGTCAAAGTATATGTGCTGTTGTATAGCCCTTTGAGCATAGCTCCAAATTGCTCTCCAGAATGGTTGAATCACTACATAACTTCACCAAGCGTGCATCATTGTCTCAATTTTCTGACATCTCTTGTAATCCCATTTTCCTTTTTAGTCATGATAGGTATGCGGTGTACCTAAGCATTGTTTTAATTGTATTTCTCCAATCAATGGTGATTTGGAGCATTTTTTCATATTACTAATAAATAGCTTTGATTTCTTTATCTGAAAACTGCCTATTCACATTCTTTGACCATTTGTCAATTATGGAATTAATTGTATTATTATGATTTGGATACATGTAACGAGAATGGGAATTTGAATATTTTCTCTACCCCTTAATAGACCTAGGGTGGTGGTGGTGGGGGGGGGAGTTTAAAGACCTTCAATACTTTGAAAGTAAGCTCTGCCCTTGGCTAATGCAATCACATGGAGCCTGTGACAGAGAGAATTTGCTGAAAGGTATAGCAGAGCCCACAGGAATCTTCTAAGCTATGAAGATAAATTCTATCCCCTAATAGGCTAAATATATTCACATGCATCCTATCATGTGAGGAGTTTGCTGAAGGGAAGCAAAGGCCACAGGAAGCTAGTAGTCAGAGCTAGTTAGATGGTGGGGGAGAGAGGACACTCAAGCAAGGAGTCATGAGTAGATATTGATCTTGTGTTGGTTTGTGGGAAGACTGAAGGATGCTGTGGCTCTCTCAGTATTATTATGGCTTCAGAATATCTTTGGTACTATAATGGAATCAGCTCACTGGTTTTGGGATTCAGTTTTCTGGAGTCTAAATAAATGCTTCAGTTCTGTCCTCTACCTGGAGATTCTGGTATATTTTGAGATTGAACGCCATGCAATATTTATAGTCATGGTCTTTATCATGATCATGGGCATTGATAAATGTTTCCTTGGTGCTACAACACAAGTTCTCTATATTTTGGAGAAATAAAGCCTGTGTCAGAGAAACTTGATGTAAAAAATGTTTTCTTACTATTGCTTTCCCCAATCTTTCTTCCCATCTTTCAGCCTCTTAGCTCTTCTCTCTACCATTTCCCTTCTACTTTTGTGTAAGGTAAGATAGATATCTATACACAACGGAGGCTTCATGTTATTCCCTCTTTGAGACAGTTCCAATGAGAGTAAGGTTGAAGAGCTCCTCCTAACATCCCCATGTTTCCTTCCACTGTAACAATATTTCATGCATGGGGTGGCTATGTGGTGCAATAAATAGAGCACCAACCCTGGAGTCATGAGGACATAAGTTCAAATCTGGCCTCAGACACTTAATACTTATTAGCCATGTGACATTGGGCAAGTCACTTAACCCCCATTTCCCTGCCTTCTCCCCTCCAAAAAAAATATTTTTCATGCCCCTTTATGTGAAATAATTTACCCCATTCTGCCTCTTCCTTCCCTTTTTTCATTCCTCCTCACCTCTTCATTTCATCTTTTTTATTTATTTTGCCATCATATTCAACTCATACTCATGCCCTATGTCTAGGTCTACTCCTTCTAACTGCCCTAATAATGACAAAATTCTTAGGAGTTACAATTATCATATTCCCATGTAAGAATATAAGCAGTTTAACCTTTTTTATTTCTCTTTGCTATTTACTTTTTTATGCTTTTCTTGAGTCTCGTATTTGAAAGTAAAATTTCTATTCAGCTCTGTTCTTTTCATAAGGAATGCTCAAAAGTCCTCTATTTCATTAAATATCCATTTTCCCTCAAAGGAATATATTCACTTTGGCTGGGTAAGTAATTCTTGATTGTAATTTTGGCTCCTTTGTACTCCAGAATATCATATTTCAAACCCCTTAATATTTTAATGTAGAAGCTTTTAAATCTTGTGTTATCCTGACTGTGTCTCTATTGTATTTGAATTGTTTCTTTCTGCTTGTATGTAATATTTTCTCCTTTATGTAGGAACTATGGAATTTGGCTATGATATTCCTGGGAGTTTTCATTTGGGAATGTCTTTTAGGAAGTGGTCAGTATTTCTTTAAATTTCTCTTTTACTCACTGTTTCTAGAATATCAGGGCAGTTTTCCTTGACAGTTTTGTGAAAGATTATATTTAGGCTTTTCCTTTGATAAGGGCTTTTAGGTAATCCAATAATTCTTGAAATATATCTCTTCAATTTATATTCCATGTCAGTTGTTTTTCCAATGGGATATTTTATATTCTGTTCCATTTTTCATTCTTTTTTGTTTCTTTCTTGACATCCCATAATGCCATTCATTTCTATTTTCCCAATTCTTATTTTGAAGAAATTGCTTTCCTTTGTGAACTTTTGTACTCTCTTTTTTATTTAACTAACATTACTTTTTAAGGAGTTCTCTTTAGTAGATGGTTGTGCCTCTTTTACCATTTGGTCTATGATGTTTTTAAGGTATTATTTTCTTCTGTGTTATTTCATCCCTCCTTTACCAAGCAGTTGACTCTTTTTTTCATGGTTTTTTTTTTTGCATCACATTTCTTTTCCCAATTTTTCTTTTCCTTTTCTTACTAAATTTAAAAAATTCCTTTTGAGATATAGGAATTGCTTTGTGCCAGAGACTAATTTATATCTTTCTTTGAGGCTTTGGATATGGCAATTTTGACTTTGTTATCTTCCTGAGTGTGTGTTCTGATCTTTCCTGTCACAATAGTAACTTTTTATGGTCAAGTCCTTTTTGTTATTCTTTGCTAATTTTTTGCAGCCTATTTCTTGATTTTTAACTTTGTGGTAAAGTTGGGCTCTGCCCTCATGATGTAGGGGGCACTGTCTCAAGATTCAGGTTCTTTGTGCAGAGCTAATTCTGGGGATCTGTAAGTTTTATGTTCTTCCAATGTGATATAATGTAAGGAGAGGTGTATTACTACTTTCCTTCCTCTCCTGAGTGACCACAAGCTCTCTTTTCTATTCTGGAACTGTGTCTAGTGTCCTTATTCTCCTTCCATGGCAAGCTCTGATGTGCTAGTGCTCTTCTGCAACCTAGGACTTCAACTCAGGGCTACAATGCTGGATTTTGACCTGGATCCATGTATGGGCAATGAAACAAAGTCCTGCACCCAATGACAGCAAAGGTACCCCTATAATATCTTTCATCTGATACATACCCACCCACATACCACCCCCTTTGGGGGCAATTAAATTACCCCCAAAGACTGCTCCTGGCTTGTGTCATTATGGCCAACATTATTGCATGTCTGATTTATGTGCCTGGGGCCTTGATGCAGATTTTTGCTGGGGTGCGGGACTCACTACCCACTGACTAGGAGAAGCCTGTACTGAACTATGTCCCACTGTTTCCCTAATGCCATATACCTTTTTTTTTTTTGCCGATCTTCTAAGTTATTTTCTGTTGGAAAATTGTTTTATCTCATCCTTCTGTGTCTTCTGTCACTCCGGAATTCATTTTTTAAAGCAATTGGAGTTAAGCAACTTGCCCAAAGTTACATGGTCAGTTTTTTTTGTGTGGATGTTAAGTATCTGAGGCTGGAACCAATCCCGGGTCCTCCTGAGTCTGGGGCCAGCACTCTTACTCACTGTGCCACCTAGCCACCCCAGGGCAGAATTCATTTTTGAAGCATTATTTCAAAGTTGGTTGGAGGGAAATTTGGGAGAGTTCAGGTTAGTACTTGCTTTTTTTTCCTTTTTCACCTTTTCATCTCAGACCAGATTTTGTACTTTAGGAAGATCAGTTGGACACCTAAGGGTATATTGGCTATAGGTGAAAGATACTTGAGGAAAGGAGACAAAACAAAAGAAATGAGTTTATATATGAAGTGCCGAGGGCCTGCACAAATGTGGTTGCCATGCCAGAGGAGAGAGGCAAGAAGGGAAAAGATATGAAAGATGCACAAAGGTAGCATCGATAGGCCTTAAAAATAGATTGGATAAGGGATCAGTGAAAGAGGTATCTGTTAGGATGACCTTCCAACAATTTTTTTCTTTCTAAAAGTATGTTCTTGAGGCAGAGCCAAGATGGCAGCATAGAAGTACAAACTTGGCATGAGCTCCCACTCTAATCACTTCCAATACATGCAAAAAAATGACACTAAACAAACTTTATAGATACAGAAACCACAAAAAGACAGAGAAACAAATCTCCTGCTGAAGCCAGCCCGGCAGGCAGACAGGAGGGGCCTGTAGCACTGAGATGGTAGTCGAGCACAGTCCTACATGAGCTGCTTGCTTCTGGCCCAAGGGCAGCCTAGAACCAGGTGTGGCCAGAGCAGAATTCAGGAGATTGAATCACCAGCAGCTGTGGCATTTTCCAGACTTCTCAACCCATAAATGCCAAAGACAAAGTAGAAGGTCAGTGTGGAGCTCTGCTGGAAGAGGGTGGGGAGAGGGGGGAAGGAACAGCACTGTCTAGCGACTGCTTCCAGGGAGAGAAGCAGTGCAGTTGTAGCAGTGGCCCACCTGGGTGCCTCGGAAACTCCTGGCCTGCAGATAATGGGGGACCAAGTGACCATTCAGAGGGTAATAGTTCTTGCTTTGACCTACTTGGATCTGGATCATGATAACGGGAGTGTAGACCCAACTTCCTGGCATGTATGGCCAGTGTGCCAGAGCTTGTGGGGGCTGTAGAGAGAGTCCCCATCTAATAGCTCGGCAGCTGCAAAAACCCCAACAAGTTGATAAAAAGCTCTTTCCATTCTGGAAACAAAGTTCTATTGTGGCTAGAGCTCAAAAGTCAAGTAATTGACTGGCAATATGAGCAAACAGAGGAAGCACAAACAGATCATAGAATCCTTTTGGGGGGACAAAAAAGGATCAAGGCATAGAGGAGGAGGAAGACAGTGAAGTCAGACTCCTGCATCAAAAGTCTCCAAGAAAAATATGAATTGGTTACAGACAATGGAGAAGCTCAAGAAGGATTTTGAAAGTAAAGTGAGAGAAGTGGAGGAAAAACTGGGTAGTGATATGACAATGATGCAAGAAAATCATGAAAAGCGAGTGAACAGACTGTTAAAGGAGACCCCAAAATACAATGAAGAAAATAATACCTTAAAAAGTAGACTAACTGCAATGGCAAAAGAGGTTCAAAAATCCAGTGAGGAGAAAAATGCCTTAAAAAGCTGAATTTACCAGAAGGAAAAAGGAATTTCAAAAACTCACTGAAGAGAGTAACTCCTTCAAAATTAGATTGGAGCAAATGGAAGCTAATGACTTTATGAGAAATCAAGATGCTATAAAACACATCCTAACAAATGAAAAAATAGAAGGCAATGTGAAACATCTTACTGGAAAAACCACTGACCTGGAAAATAGATCCAAGAGAGATAATTGTAAAATTATTGGACTACCTGAAAGACATGATCAGGAAAAGAGCCTAGACACCAGCTTTCAAGAAATTATCTACCAAAATTGTCCTGATATTCTAGAACCAGAGGACAAAATAGAAATTGAAAGAATTCACCAATTGCCTCTTGAAAAAGATCCTAAAAGGAAAACTCCTAGGAATATTATGGCCAAATGCCAGAGTTCCCAGGTAAAGGAGAAAATATTACAAGCTTCCAGGAAAAATAATTTGAGTATTGTGGAAACACCACCAGGATAACACAAGACCTAACAGCTTCTACATTGAGGAATTGAAAGGCTCTTGGAATATGATATTCCAGAGGTCAAAAGAGCTAGGACTACAACCAAGAATCACCTACCCAGCAAAACTGAGTATAATGCTACAGGGAAAAATATGGTCATTCAATGAAATAGAGGACTTTCATGCATTCTTGATGAAAATGCCAGAGCTCAACAGAAAATTTGACTTTCAAATACAAGAAACAAGAGAAGCATGAAAAGGTAAATAGGAAAAAGAAATCATAAGGAAATTTTAAAGTTGAAGTATTTACATTCCTACATGGAAAAATAATAATTTTAACTCATAAGATTTTTCTCACTATGAACACAGTTGAAGGGAATATATAAATATATATACGTGTGTGTGTGTATACATATATATATGTATATGTATAGGAGGGTAAATGTGTATATAAATGTAATGGGAATGTAAATTTTAAAGATCTTCCCTGCCCCTAGGCTAAAGTGCACCTGGAGCCTGGGGTGGGAGGCTTGTTTTTCAGTAGATACTTTTTGATTGGCCAGTGGGTTCAAAAGGTTGTTACATTCTCTGAGCCAGGAGAAGGCTACATAAGCCCTAATGTGAGGCTTTGTTTGGGGGGCTCACTTTGAGAAGTGTTCTTTGATTTGATATGGATTCTGGGAAGCCGTTGTCTGGATACCCCCCGGCTTTGAAAAATCCAGATGTTGAAACCCAGATGTTGATTGGGTATGGATGTAATGGTTGGACAGTTTGAAATCTGTCTATTAGATCTGTTTCTGTCTGGATAATTCTGTCTGTGTACTTTGAAGTTCGGGGTGCTGACCTTTTTCCCCTGAACAAGGTAAACGATATATGTCTAACTGATTAAAGTAAGCTTGTTAACCCATTTTGAGTTGCTTTCCTTTATCAAAGCAGATCCAAGAACCTGTATTGGCAGCAAACCCTGAGGACACTTGGGCTGCTTGCCGCTACAATAAATATATGTGAGTGTGGGCATATATATGTTCATATATACATAGAGGGCACAGAATGAGTTGAATATGAAGGTATAATATCTAAAAAATAAAATTGAAATGTGAGAGAGGAATTTATTTGGAGAAGGAGAAAGGGAGAGATAGATTAGGGTAAATTATCTTACATAAAAGATGACCGAGAAAACTGTTACAATGGAGGCAAATAGCAGGAAGGTGAAAGGGAATGGGACAACCTTATTCTCATTGAATTTGCTTAAGGAGGGAAAAACATGCACACTCAATTGGGTATCTTACTCTACAGGATTATAGAGGGGTAGGGAAAAAGAGGGGAGGATGATAGAAGGGAGGGCAGATTAGGGGAGAGGGTAGTTAGAAGCAAACATTTTTGAAAAGAGAGGATCAAAGGAGAGAATAGAATAAATGGGGGAAAGGATAGGATGGAGGGGAATATAGTTTTCTTTAACAATATAACTAATATAGAAATCATTTGGGTAACTACACATGTAAAACCTATATTGAATTGCTTATCTTCCCAGTGGTGGCAGGTGAAGAGGGGAAAAGGGAAAAAATGTGGAACTCAAAGTTTTAAAAGAAGTGTTCAAAATATTTTGTTTTTCACATATGACTGGGAAATAAGATATTCAGGCACTGGGGCACAGAAATCTATCTTGCCCTACTAAATAGTTAGGGGGGGTGATGTGGGAGAATATAAGAGAGAACAGATTGGGGGATGGGAAATTTAGTAGGCTCGCTATCTTGGGGTGAGGGGTAGGAGAAAGATGGAGAGAAAAAGTTGTAACTCAAAATCTTGTGGAAATGAATGTTGAAAACTAAAAGGGAATAAATTTTTAAAAATTAAAATTATATACTCTAATTTTGTGAGGAATTGAAACCCAGATTATCAGTGTATAATTTTGAAATCCATCTTCTTTCTCTTTTTGAAAACAGGAAAAAAAAAACTTGATCAAAATTTTGTGGCCCCCCTGCCCTTCTCCATGACTAAAATACCTATAACAGTGCTTCAGCAACCACCTCAACAATTTCTTAAAGATTTTTTCTGTCCATAACCAGGCTTAGCAATCCCATCACCACTAAATTCCAAACCTAGTAACATTTATCATGTGAGCTTATTGTTCTTATGCCAAGCATACTTACCCAGAGATACCTATTCAATGTGTAATAAAATGCTATCTTATAGAAGACAATACATAAAAGAAACAATTAAAATATATAATCCTTGTTAAGTCATCTAAGTTGCCACTGATAAGTGCTGGGACATATAGTAGCCCAGAAACTGGGTGATGTTTAATACCTACAGATTTTGCTTGTCGTAGCACTCTTTTCCCAGCCTACTCATTTACTCATTGGATTGATGACTTCAGCTTCTTTTTTTCATTCCTCAATTTTTTCAATTGTGTTTAATTCAAGATGTTTTTCTTGATGTTGTTGTTTTGAATTATAACAGTGGAAAGAATTTTGGACTTGTAATCTGAGAAAATTTGCTCAAATCGTTACTTCTGTTTGTTAGCTGTGTTACCTTGGGAAAGTTACATAACAACATCTCTATATCTTGCTTCATCATCTGTAAGTGGACAGATTTTAACTGGATTAATCAAAGTTCCATTCCAACTCTAATTCTACATCGGCATGTCCTTACTAGTAACTGCTATTACATTAAATAGTTATCAACCAATCCCTGTTGGGAAATTGCCAGTTGCCAAGTTCGACCTTTAATGCATGCCAGACACATAGTAAGCACTTAAGAAATGTTTATGGATTGACATATGAAGAACTCAGAATTTTCAGTTACTTTATGGTCATTGGGTACTTGAAATTTCTGCTTGGCATTTAAGCTGAAGAGGGAAAACATAACAAAAGAAAACAGAAAAAAAATATTACAAGCACTTGGTCCGACTGCTACATATATTTTTTTATTAACTACTTCATCAATATTTCCACATAATAGAAGATTTATCATTGTACATCTCAAGCTTTATTATCTATGACTAAATTTATAGAAAACAAGATAGCCCCTCATATACTACCAAGTTCTAAAAATAACAAAGTGACTTTGGAAATGCCTTATTGACTACTATGTGTCAGATACTGCTAAATGCTGGTGACAGAAAAAAAGGATAAAAGACAATACCTGTGCTCAAGGAACTCTCAATCAAATGGAGAAGATAACAAGCAAAGAAATTTGTACAAACAAGGTACATACAGGAAAAACAGGAAATAATTTTAAAAGGGGAAGGCATTATGATTAAGAGGAGTTAGGAAAAGCTTCCTTTGGAAGATGATATTTTAATTGAGACTTGAAGTGAAGCTAATAGGTAGAGATGGCTATTTCTAGATTTAGGTGACAGCAAGAAAAATGCCCAGAGGTGAAAAAACATAGTGTCTTTTTCATGGAACACCAAGGAGACCAGTGTCACTAGGTCAAAGAATACATAGCAGGGAGTAAGTAAGGTGTATAAAGACTAGAAAGGTAGAAGGCAATTATATTATGAAGGTCTTCAGATGTCAAAAAGATTTTTTATATTTCATCCCAGAGGTAGGAGGGAGCCACTGGAGTTTATTTAGAGGTTTGGGGAGATGATAAATTCTGATCTTTGCTTTAGAAAATTCACGTTGTTAACTGAAAGTTGGATTAGAGTAAGGAGTGACTTGAGGCAGGCAGACCTAGCAGCAAACTATTAGAATATTCTAGGCATGAGTGATAAGGGTCTGTACCAAGATGGTGACAATATTTGTGGAGAGAAGGGAGACTGTTTAAGAGATGTTTCAAAGGTGAAATCAAGAGACCTTGGCAATAGATTGGATGTGGAGGGTGAAAAATGGTAAGGAGTCAAGGATGATTCAGGCTTTTGAGCCTGAGGAACTGGGAGGATTGTGTTGCCCTAAACAGAAATAGGAGTTATTCTCCCAGCCCTCAAGCTCACTGACCAGGGTGGGCCTCAAGAGCTCAGCTAATATACTTCATCAGAGTTCTAGGTCTAACTCAGAGGAAGTAGATGGTATCTTTCTAGTGTTATAGCTAAAAATCCCCCATCTTTATCCTTCCATGACTATCAATGAATATCAACTAGTCTGGCATACTTAATTAACTTTCAGAAAAGGGCATTTAGGAAGTTGGTATAGTATAGGAAGAAAATTTGGTACAAAATATATATGCCCCAAAGTTTGTGGCATAAGCTCTCACAGATACATAGAGGGTCCAAGTTAAAGAGGAGTCAAGTATATGTGGCAAAGCGTTTGCATGATAAAAGCTTTTTTTCTCCCATTCTTTAGGCATATTTCATATACTTTGGTTTTTTGTACTTGTTTTTTTTTTTAACATTTTAGTCATTTTATTGGCAAAACTGCAAACTGATTTCCAAAAGGGTTGTACTGATTCACAGCTCCACCAATAATACACTAATGCCTCTATCTTCCCACAAACACTCCAGCATTGATTATTGATTTTTTCTTATTTTTTAAAATTTGTTTTTAGTTTTTTTTTCTTTTTTTTTAAGCAATTGGGGTTAAGTAACTTGCTCAAGGTTGCACGGCCAGTTATTTCTGCGTGTGGTGCTAAGTATATGAGCCCAGATTTGATCCAGGTCATCCCAACACTGGAGCCGGTGCTCTTACTCGCTGAGCCACCTGGCCGCCCCTGTTTTTAGTTTTCAACATTCATTTCCACAAGATTTTGAATTACAAATTTTCTCTCCGTCTTTCCCCTACCCCCTACCCCAAGATAGAAAGCATACTGAATACCCCTTCCCCTAATCTGCTTTCTCTTATATCCTCCCCCATGCCCCCTCTAACTTTCTAGTAGGGCAAGATGGATTTTTTTTGTAAAAATTAGTTAATTAATTAATTCCTTTTTAGTTCTCAACATTCATTTCCACAAGATTTTGAGTTATAATTTTTCTCCTCATCTTTCTCCAACCATACCCCAAAATAGCAAGCCCACTGAATACCCTTTTCCCCAATCTGTTCTCTGCTATATCCTCCCCATTAACCCCCTAACTTTCTAGCAAGGCAAGACAGACCCCTATACCCCAGGGCCTATATATCTTATTTCCCAGTTGCATGTAAAAAAAATTTTTTTAAACATTTGTTTTGAAAACTTGGAGTTCCAGATTTTTTCCCTTCCTCCTTACTAGGGGGAAAATATCCCCCCAACTGGGAAGATAAGCAATTCAATATAGGTTGAACATGTGCACTTACCCAAACCATTGCCATAGTTGTCATATTGTGAAAGAAAAACTATATTTCCCCCCATCCTATTCTACCCCCCACTTATTCCATTTTCTGCTTTGAATGTGCCTTTTCAAGATGTGTGCTTTTAACTACCTTCTCCCCCAATTTGCCCACCCTTATATATACCTTTTTAGACCCTT
The DNA here is from genome assembly GCF_028583685.1 of Petaurus breviceps papuanus. Taxonomy (NCBI): domain Eukaryota; kingdom Metazoa; phylum Chordata; class Mammalia; order Diprotodontia; family Petauridae; genus Petaurus; species Petaurus breviceps. Next base: position 55,387,137 of record NW_027185764.1, on the reverse strand, counting down.
CCCCCCTACTTTCCTATAGGGCAAGTTACCCAAAAGAGTGTGTATGTTATTCCCTCCTTAAGCCAAATTCAGGGAGAGTAAGTTTAACCCATTCCCTTTCACATTCCTGCTCTTCCCCTCCACTTGTAACAGTTTTATCTTGCCTCATTTATGTGGGATAATTAACCCAATTCTGCCTCTCCCTTTGTCTTTCTCTCATTATATTCCTCTCTCACATCTTAACTTTATTTTTTAGATATTGACCCTTCCCATTCAACAAATACTGTGCCCTCTCTCTATGTTTACATGTACAAACATATACACACACTCACATATGTATTGATACATACATGCACCCTCCTATACATACATATATGTGTATATATACATATATATTACCTGCCTATGTCTTCATACTGAGAAAAGCCTCATGAGTTACAATTATCATTTTTCCATTTATTTATGTGAATAGTTCAATTTTAATAAGTTCCTTATGATTTATTTTTCCTGTTTACCTTCTCATGTTTCTCTTGATTCTTGTATTTGAAAGTCAGATTTTCTGTTCATCTCTGGTTTATTCATCAAGAATACTTGAAAGTCCTCTATTTCACTGAAGGATATTTTCCCCTAAAGTATTATACTCAGTTTTGCTGGGTAGGTGATACTTGGTTTTAGTCCTAGCTCCTTTGACTGCTGGAATATCATATTCCAAGCCCTCTGAAACCTTACGGTAGAAGCTGCAAGATCTTGAGTTATTCTGATTATGTTTCCACAATACTCAAATGTTTCTTCCTGGCAGCTTGTAATATTTTCTCCTTGTCCCAGGAACTCTGGAATTTGGCTATGATAATCCTAGGAGTTTTCTTTTTGGTATCCTTTTCAAGAGGCAATTGGTGAATTTTTTCACTTTCTATTTTCCCCACTGGTTCTAGAATATCAGGGCACTTTTCTTTGAGAATGTCTTTTTTATTTTGCTTTTTGGAGGGCAATTGGGGTTAAGTAACTTTCCCAAGGTTACATGGCTAGGATTTTTGTGTGGGGGTTAAGTGTCTGAGGCCAGAACCGAACTCGGGTCCTCCTGACTCGGGCTGGTGCTTTACTCACTGTGCCACCCAGTGTCCCCCTCTTTGAGAATATCTTGAAGGATGATGTCTAGGCTCTTTTTTGATCATGGCTTTCAGGTAGCCCGATAATTTTTAAATTATCTCTACTGGATCTATTTTCCATGTCAGTAGCTTTTCCAATGAAGATATTTAATATTGCCTTCTTTTTTTTTCATTTGTTTGGATGTTCTATAGTGTTTTTATTTCCCATAAAGTCATTAGCTTCCATTTACTCCAATCTAATTTTGAAGGAATTATTCTCTTCAGTGGGTTTTTGCAAATATTTTTTTTCCATCTGGGCAATTTGGCTTTTTAAGGCATCCTTCACTTCATTGTCTTTTGGGATCTCTTTTGCTATTTTATTTAGTGTATTTTCAAGGTGCTGTTTTCTTCTGTGAATTTTTGTGTCTCCTTTAGCAGAATTTTGGCTCTCTTTTCATAATTATCTTGCATCATTCTCATTTCCCTTCCCTTCCCTTCTCTTACTTGATTTTCAAAATCCTTCTTGAGCTCCTCCATGGCCTGTAACCAATTCATATTTTTTCTTGGAGGCATTTGATGCAGGAGTTCTGACTTTGCTGTGTTTCTTCCACTCTATGCCTTAATACTTTTTGTCCTCAAAAAAGGATTGTCTGGCCTGTTTGTGCTTTCTCTGCTTGCTCATCTTGCCAGTCAATTACTTGGCTTTTGAGCTGTTTGCCATGGAAAAACTCTGCTTCCATAATGGAGAGAGCTTTGTTCCATATTGTTGGGGTTTTGCCAACTTCTGGAGCTATTAGGAGGGCTCTTCCTCTACAGCCCCCACAACTTTGGGCTCACTGGCTTCAAACTCCAGGACCACCACCAAAGATCATGATCCAGATCCAAGCAGATTAAAGCAAGAGCTATTACCCTTTGAGTCATCACTTGGACCCCATGATCTGCAGTCAAGGAGTCCCTGAGGCAACCATGTAGGGTCTGCTCAGCCACCAGGCCTCTACTGCTTCTCAACCCGGGTGTAGGGGTCAGACCCTTCTCTTCCATTCCCCACCCCCTGTTCCAAAAGAGTTCCACACTGATATTTTCCTTTTTCTTTGGCATTTATGGGTTGAGAAGTCTTGGAACTTCCACAGCTTCTGTTGATTCAATCTCCTGAAGTCTACTGTGGCCACAGCTGATTCTGGGTTGCCCTGGGGCCAGAACCAAGCAGTTCATGAAAGACTCTGCTTAGCTCCCATCTCAGTGCTATTGACTCTTTCTGTCTGCCTGCCAGGCTGCTCAGAAGATTTGTTTCTCTCTGTCACTTTGTGGGTTCTGTAGCTCTAAAGTTTGTTTAGAGTCATTTTTTTACATGTATTGGAAGTGATTGGAGTGGGAGCTCATGGCAAGTTTGTGCTTCTACTCTGCCATCTTCCCCCCTTATAGTTTCCTAAAGTTACCTTTCATTATTGAGTACAGTCTGATTGTCTGCAAATGTAGATACTGATACTCTTTATTATTAAGTCCTAGTGGAGAAGTCTCAAATCCTTTTGGTCATTAGAAGTTCATAAAGTTCTCTTCCCATTTAAGAAAGAGAAGGTGCGAGAGAAACTAAGGCTAAAACTCTTCTCCTCCCCCAGTCTATTATTAGAAGTTAACTAGAATATTCTTCTCTGTTGCCAGGTATTTCATTGGCTGATTCTAAACTAGCTTACTAGTTTAAGACCCACAGGATATCATGACCAAGTTCTTCAATCAATATGAAGATAGTTCTTATCCCACATAAATTAAATATTGAAGATGTTTAGTGCTTGCTCAGATCCAGTTCTCATCTTTGATTGATTTAATTGCTATGTATTTTCACCTAACAAAATTTTCAGTCTAAGTGGGTTGGGGTGATTTATTCACTCAATTGACCTCCTTCCTTACATATGTATATATATATATATATATATATACAGAGATGTATGAATGCATATACATATATGAAAATATAAATTTGAATGAAAGAATAAGGGATGGTAAAAGAGGAAAAGAAGGTGAAAGAGAAAAGGAGAAAAACATATATTTTACAACAAATTAAAAAGCATAGGGAAAGAATTGTAATTAGGCCCAGTTAGTAGTTTCAAATGAAGAAAAATCATAAGGTTCTATCAAGATATACCCTTCTGGAAAGCATGTGGTAGAGCAGATTTCAAATGAACATTGCCTCTATCCCTTAGGCAGGTATCCCTGAACAAAGAAAATACTTTTGTCTGCATTCAGAGGCAAGCAACAATTTATTTTCTAGGTTTGAGACTTAACTTATGATTTGAGAAAACAATCAGAAAGCTTTTTCTTTCTGAGCAGTTTTAAATTGAAAGTTAATATCTAAATGTAGGCCCTGAAGCTTTCATTTATCATTTGAATTGAGTAAATTTGAAATGAGCTTAGAATATGAAACTATATGGCCTCTGAGAAGATTCATTTCAGAGGGAGTCTTTTGAAGTTGCTAGAAAGATGAAATATGTGCATATATGTATATATAAACACATATACATGTGTCTATGGAAACGTGTATACATACGTGTACATGTGTGTGTGCACACATATTTACATTAAATCCAAACGTGTCATTACAATATAATTTTCAAAATAGTTATCAGGACTTCAGAACTCAACATTTCTCATTCCAGGATACACTTGTCAGAGACATGGCAGTTGGCACTGGCACATTTGAAAGAGAACTAATCCTTCAAAAGGCTACACTGTCAAGTTGTGACAGGTGAACTTCAGCTCAGTTCTGACTCAGGAAGCTGGAGGCCAGGAATTAGATAAAAGAAACTTTATTAAAAAGACAAAAATCATCCATTCTGATATGCCCCCTTTTGATGATTTCTGTAGCCAACACCAGAGGAAAGTCTGACTCTGACATAGGAATGAGGATGAGGAGTTTGGAGTGTGCTCTAACACTTTGGTTGGGAAACACTGGTTTACAGCATGAGCACAAATGAGATTAGGACAAGAGTTTGATTAGCTAGCTTTTCTATGATCTGTGTCCATGTACCTATAGATTCACTTAATAAATATTTATTAAGCACTTAATATGTGCCAGACACTGTGCTAAGTGTTGGGGATTCAAAAAGAGGCAAAAGTCTGCCCTCAAGGAGCTTACAATCTTTTGAAGAAGACATTATGTAAACACTTTTTTTCAAAGAAAGCTGTATACTGGATAAATAGAAAATAATTAAAAGAAAGAAAGAACTGGAATTGAAAGAGACTAGGGAAGACTTCCTGTAAAAGGTGGGATTTTAGTTGGGACTGAAAGGAAACCAGAGAGGTTAGAAGTTACTGGAGAGAAGGGAAGTATTCCAGGCATGGCTCAGAGCCATGAGATACAGTATCTTTTTTGTGAAACAGGCGGGAGACCACTATCATTGAACTAAAGAACACATGTTGAAGAGAACATATGAAGGGACTAAGTTATGAAGGGCTATGCGAAACAGAGCAATTTGTATTTGTTCCTGGGGACAATAAAAAAGGTAATGGAGTTTATTGAGTGGGAGATATGATATAATCAGACCTGGATTTTAGAAAAACTGCTCTTATGGCTAAATGAAGAGTGGTTTGTAACAGGGAGAGTCTTGAGCCAGGCACACCTACCAGAAGGCTATTGCAGTAATCAAGATCTTAGGTGATAAGACCTGCTCTAGAGTGGTTGTCAGTGTCAGAGAAGAGAAGGGCACGCAAGGCAGTAAGAGAATACATATTGTTAACCTGAAAAAGTTGATTAAAGTAGACAAACTATCCATATACAGTTATTTCATTTTATTCCCTTAAAACTTGTACAAGGAGTTAGAAGCTAAGTTCTAACTGCTGAACAAAAGAATGAGAAAGCTTAAATATACTTTAGAACCATCCCAGTTCAGGGTGACTGTGTCACACAAATTTATGATCTTCATAGATTACTATCCATATCATGAGAAAGGAAGTATCTTGACCAAAAGTACAAATTGACAGGACAATGAATAAAACAGTGTCCATTGGAATTTATGGTCTCAGGATGTCTGTTTCCCTACCATATGGAATATGTCCCAAGATAAGTGGAAGTCCTGCTTCCAGCCTTATCTGTTCTCTGTAGTCACTGACACAGGAGAAGGTATTTTTTAAACAAAGGAAAGCAGTCTGTTTGATTAACTTAGACTTTGGACAAAAATATGATATTTAATGATTAGCAATATGTAACAGTCCAAAAAAATCTCAAATGATCTTATATGATACAACATTAGACCTAGAATGGTCCTTAGAAATAACCTAGGATAATCCCCACATATTTCAAATGAATAAATTGAAGCTTTAAGGTCTCAGGGTTGAACATAGAAGCCAGAGCTAACGTATCCTAATTAATAAAGGTAGGATATGGAATATCTGTGCTCTAAAAAAAAAAGGAAAATTGAACCAACATACCAACTCTGGATTTGAAAAGTATATTCTCATGTATGATTGCTTACCAGAAGATTTTGTGCTTTCATAAGTAATTTTTCATAAGTAACATCACAAAATAAAGACCTAAATCCCACTAATAAAATTTCTGTCATTATGTATGTATATGGGTGTGTATATGTAGGTATTATGTATGTATATATGTATGTATGTGTTTATACAAAGACAGAGGAATATTTACAACCAAATTTTATTCCTAAATAGATGAGTTAAGATATGAACGGCTATCCAAAAAATTATAAATTATTTTTAGTCCTATCATGACTTTCTGGATATAGAGAAAGGTGAATGTATCTAGTTGTACCATGTATAAGAAGGGGAGTAATCCCCCAGAAGTCACTAAATGGTCAAAGATTTTTACTCACCTCTGCTACTGCCATCATGCTATCAGCCAATAAGAATGTTTTTCCCCTGTTCTTTCCTAAAGTTCCTCTTGTATAATTGTTATTTTAGTATTTCTAGGAATACAACAAATCAGTCATAGAAAGGAAGTATCCTTGTTCTACTGCTAAATGTATTGGAAATTATTCTGATAATTTACTTTTGTAATATGCAAGCTTTAGGTTTTAGTTACATACTTTTGAATCATTTTTAAATGATGTATTTTGTCAGATGATTTACTGATAATGTGTTTTAGGATGTTTTTCTTTGCAAATTGATTATATCAATAGTTTTCCTTATGTTGAATCATAATTTAAACCTGATGTATAATCATCTTGAGCAGAGGGAATGATCTTTTAATAAACTACATTTTCCAGGATTTTATTTTAAAGTTTTGTATTGATAATCATGAATGATATTGGTCTATAGTCCTTTTTCATTGCTTTATGTTTTACTAGCTTAGATATTGGGACCATATTTACCTCATAAAAGCAGATTGGTAAGGTATTTTCCTTTCTATCTTCTTTTCAAATAAATAAGTTGTTCTTTTAAAAATTGATAGGATTCACCTGCAAATATGTGTGGACAAGAGTTTTAATTTTTCCTTTTATTATCTTTGCAGCTAGTTCAGTTTCATTTTCTGAGATTGAATTGATTACAGAATAAATTTCATATTTTGTTAATCTGTATGTTTTACATTTTTATAAATAATTCTCTCATTATGCTTAATGCCATATTTTGACAAAACCTATGCAAGCTTTTGAGTACCATTTGATGCTGAAAAGAGGTATATCTTAAAATATACATTCAAAAAATGGCATGTCTATCAATTTTAATTTGGTTGCAGTCTTTTCTGTTTTCCTTTTTTCTGACTCTGAAAAAAATATTTGTTACCTATAATGGTTGTGTTACTCATAATATATATTTTAATATTTTAGCTAAGTTTTGCTTCATTAATCTAAATGTCATGACGTTTGATGAACATGATCATTACTGATATTGATTCATTATCTATACTTCATGTAAGCATAATAGTTTCCCTTTCTATTGTGATATTGTTATTTTTTTACTTTTATCCATAATTATGATTATATTCTTTTTGGGAGGAGAGAAGAGATGAGGGAGAAAGTCTCACAATTCATAAGAAATTTTTTCCACAATCTCTTTTCGGTTTTGTGTCTTTAAATTTTACTGTCTTTCTTATATACAAAAGATCGCTGAGATCTTCCTTCTATTTTTTTTTCTGCCACTCTCTTTAATTTTGTTGGGTTTATAATCATTTACATTTAAAGTATGTTTGTTAGGCTAAATGTTTTCCTCCATTTTTCCTTTTATATATTTTTTTCTTTCCTCTTTTAATTTAGCTTTTTTTGTGATTACTTTTAGCTATAATTCTATGATTATATTTTGTTCCCACAGATTCCCTCCACTACCATTTCCATTGGGATATCATATGCAAAGTTCTTTAAATTAAACAGAAAGGAAGAGAGTTTTTTTTTTCTGGGTGAGCTGATATGGCCACAGGATAATCTGCTAAGGAAGTCTTAATACTATGTTATCACCATATAGAATTTTAGCCCCTTTCTCTTACTGAATCCAAAGGAGTGGCAGAATTAATTTTGGGAAACTTGTTGAGTCTCCTGAAAAACATTTTAAAAACTGAGTTATCAGCTATATGACTTTCTGGAATTTATCTAACCTCCTTGAGAATCCATTTTCTCTCAGAGAAAATCAAAGGGCTGGGCTACAGAAGCATATAGAGTGCCAAGTTTGTTGGCAAACTCAATCCATATTATTTGCACACCTATGTTAGACCTTAAGTTTTCTTATGTGACTAACAGAGAGAGGGTTTCATATGCCAAGTGAAAGTCTATATTTTGTCTCACAACACTTAGGACAATTTTCTTTCATTTTAACTCTATTGAATTCATTGATTTGATCTTATTTGGGGTATATTGTCTGGTTTCAGACTATTTTCATTTCTGAGTGAGAGATAGAATGGGGTAAATTATCTCACACAAAAAGGCAAGAAAAAAGTTTTCCCAATGGTGAAGAAGAGAGGGGAAAGTGAGAGGAAATGAGTGAATATTAATCAGATTTTGTTTAAGGAGGGAATAACATACACACTCCATTGTGTATCCTACCCTACGGGGAAATAAGGGGAAAGAGGATGGAGGTGGGGGGAGACAACAGAAGGAAGGGTAGAGTGGGGGAGAGGGTAGTCAGAAGCAAACACTTTTGAAAAGGGACAGGGTCAAAGGAGAAAATAGAATAAGTAGGAGGCAGGATAGGAAGAAGGGAAATATAGTTAGTCTTTCACAATGTGACTATTATGGAAGTGTTTTGCATAACTACACATGTATAATCTATTTTAAATTGCTTACCTTCTCAATGAGGGTGCCTGGGGAAGGAAGAAGGGAGAGAATTTGGAACTCAAAGTTTCAAAAGCAAATGTGAAAATTAGTTTTTACATACAACTGGGAAATAAGATATACAGGCAATGGGGTATAGAAATCTATCTTGCCTTATGAGAGAAAGTACAGGGAAAGGGATAAGGGGGGTTGATAAAAAGGAGGGCAGACAAGAGGAAGGGGATAATCAGAATGTATGTTATCTTGGGGTTTGGGGAGGGGACACATGGGGAGAAAATTTAGCACTCAAAATCTTGTGTAAATGAATGTTAAACACTAAAAATAAATTAATTAATTATTCAAAAAGACTATTTTCATTTCTGGATATGTTCCTCTGTTCCCTGATTTATAATGAGGGAAAGAGAGAGACAGACATAGAGAGAGAAAAAAAGAAGAGACAGAGGAGAGAGAGATACAAAGAAGAGGAGAGAGACAGAGAGAAGGAGAGAAAGAAACAAAAGTGAGAGAGGAGGAGAAGAAGAAGAAGAAGAAGAAGAAGAAGAAGAAGAAGAAGAAGAAGAAGAAGAAGAAGAAGAAGAAGAAGAAGAAGAAGTAGGAAGAAAGGAAGGAAGGAAGGAAGGAAGGAAGGAAGGAAGGAAGGAAGGAAG
>NW_027185764.1:55361928-55378205 GCF_028583685.1 Petaurus breviceps papuanus | reverse complement strand
AAGGAAGGAAGGAAGGAAGGAAGGAAGGAAGGAAGGAAGGAAGGAAGGAAGGAAGGAAGGAAGTGTAATGGGAATTTAAATTTTAAAAATCTTCCCTGCCCCTAGGCTAAAGTGCACCTGGAGCCTGGGGTAGGGGGCTTGTTTTTCAGTAGATACTTTTTGATTGGCCAGTGGGTCCAAATGGTTGTTACATTCTCTGAGCCAGGAGAAGGCTATATAAGCCCTGGTGTGAGGCTTTGTTTTGGGGCTCACTTTGAGAAGTGTTTTGTGATTTGATATGGATTATGGGAAGCCATTGTCCAGAGCCCCCCAGCTTTGAAAAACCCAGATGTTGAAACCCAGATATTGATTTGGTATGGATGTAATGGTTGGACAGTTTGGAAAGCTGTCTACTTGATCTGTTTCTGTCTTGATAATTCTGCCTGTATACTTTGAAGTTCAGGGTGCTGATCTTTTTCCCCTGAACTAGGTAAACGATATATGTTTGACTGATTAAAGTAAGCTTGTTAACCCATTTTGAGTTGCTTTCCTTTATCAAAGCAGATCCAAGAACCTGTGGTGGCAGTGACCCTGAGGATGCTTGGGGTGCTTGCTGCTACAGGAAGGAAGGAAGGAAGGAAGGAAGGAAGGAAGGAAGGAAGGAAGGAAGGAAGGAAGGAAGGAAGGAAGGAAGGGAAAGAAAGAAGAGGAAATCAGTCTGGCAAAACCTATTTACACATTATTTTTTTGTCTCTGTCAGTTAACAGCACATTGCATTGCAGAGGGTCCTGAGATGTTAAGTGATATCCAAAGTTATATATTATGCTTCAGAGGCAAGACTTGAGCAAGAAAATGTCCTTGTTAAGTGTGTATTTTGAGAAATTTTTTCAACCCAGATTCAATGTGATGGAGCAATCTGTAGTAATGAAGCAAAAGGAAGCTAAGAACCCTAGAAGAGTATTTAAAACTGAAAATTCCTTCTAATAACTTCAACTAAGCCAATGTATTCCAATGGGCTCTTAAGAGATTGAAGATTGCTAATGAGCCTCTTTCTTTATTCACTTCTTACTTCTATGGAGTGGTTTAGTGACAAAGGAGAATCAGTGTCATTTAATTCCAATATCTTCAAAAGTGATTATTATTCAGCTCTTTACTGTATGAGAATTTGTCCTAGAGAGCACTTGCCTGCAAACTTTCAGACTGTGTTTGGACTTCAAAATGTGCTCTCTGAATATGACTATTGCTAACTGTCGGTACAATTAAAACATACAAATACGTTTCATTGTATTATTTGATTTTTATTGCATATAATTTGTGCAAAAAATTACTCATTTGGAAGACTTTTCAACAGAAAATGAAAACTTATAGAAGGAGCATTATTGTCAACTAGACTTAAAAGAGCTAATGAATCATTCAGTAGAAACGTCACATGAACAGGACGTAAAACTTCATTTTGGGTATTGTCTATTCTTTTAATTTAAACCCAGGAATTAGTTGTAAAGTGCACCTCACCCGTTTATGCTAAATTGTATAAAAAATGTACTGCAGTCCCATTTACTGATCAATTTTAGACAACCAAAGAACAATTTTCACACCTCATTGCTACACATAAATGAGAGGTGAAATGAAATCAGTGGCGAATAATAAGGGACTTTTTGATCACTCATTTTGAGATTTTTTTAATATAATATTACATTAGCTTTCATGTCCTATAAACTAGCACTAAGAATAACTCAGATGTAAATGGTATCAGTTATACTAGATCAATTCTATATTCTCCACTCAAGAGATAGTTTAATTTAATAGTTCAATTTAGCAATCTTTACCAAATTAGGGTAATTCCCCAGCCTTGTATTTCTCATTAATGCTAATAGGGATAATAATAGATATCATAGCTGGAACAATTGGTTAGTTACCTGAAAAATTTATGTAAACCACTTGTAGCTGAAAACTCACTTGATGGTTTTCCCTTCTTCCCTCACTTCCTCCCCTCAATCACCCCCCTTCTCCCTCCCACACAAGGACTCAAGGACTGAGAGACTGAAGGTGTTTCTCCACCCCCCCACCATCACCAATCTCTCCCTGGGTTCTGTGTCTGATGTACGGATACTTAGGCAGAGAATTTTTCATGGTGAAAGGCAGAGAAATGGTTGTCATGAAAAGAATGTAATTCAAAGGTATTTCCAGTTCTCCCAATAGTAGATAATCTGTCAAAGCAGCAGAAATGATGAGGTCATGACCAGCCAAATTGAAGAAATGTCAAAAGGGAATATGGTGGGATTGCATGATTCTTACTGGCATTCCTTTACTCTCTTAAATTATAATCTCCTGGAAACTAAGAATCATTTCTTTGTTATTTCTAATCCCAGAATTAAGTGCAGTGCCTGCTATAAATTTGGTAATTAATAAATGCTTGTTGATTGATTAAATGGTTGATTATAGAGGATGGATATAATTTATCTGGACCTGAATGCCAATCTTATGATTTTGTGAAGAGCTGATAACTCACCCTTCCAGTACCTTTGGCAGATGAGAGGAACACACTAAGTACCTTTATCAGGTTTATGTAATAAGAACAATAATCCATTTATTTAAGCTTTGAAATGGGAGTCAGCATCTATAAAGGGTGGAGAGAACTGAGGTGGTTACTACTTACATTTTATTATTCCTTTTTTTTTATTACCTAGTCAAATGAAACAATCTAGGAATATGATGAAACTTTACTTAAAAGTTTGATTGACAGTAGTGAGGGAAGATGGACATAACTAAGTACATAGGACTTGGGCTATTGATAGGATTAGATGAGCCACACTGACACCTAGACTAAACCATAAATCAGTAAATCAAGAAACTGACTATATGAAAGATACTGTTGGGGTCTAGAGACACAGAGACCTAAAGAAAACAAAGAGTCCCTACTTTTAAGTAGTTTATTCTAATAGAGGGGACAACAAGAACATGAGTATGTGTGTGTGTGTTCATACATAAATACATATATGTGTATATATGTATACATATATGTGTGTGTTTATATACACATAATAGGTACATGCAAAAAAAAATGCAAAGTAAAGAGAAGAAGCACCAGCAGCTGGAGTATGAGATACGGTTTGTGGAATACGTTGTATATGAGATAAGATTTGAATGGATCCCAGAATTCTCAAAAGAAAAGGTAAAGAGAGAATGAATTCCAGGCATTATGGATAATCTATATGTGAGTCAAATCCTGGAGTGTGCCAGGCACTGTAAACAGAAAGGCCAGTTTGCTATAAAGTATATGAAGGGGAATAGCCTCTAATGAAACTGAAAAGGAAGGTTGAAGACATGTTATAAGGGATTTTAAATGGGGTCACAACCAATGGTTTAAGAAGTGCTGAAGGGGGGGGGGGGCAGAGACAAGATGGCTGAGTAGAAGCACTACCTCCCCATGGCTCCACTTCCACCTTCTCTAATCCATGTAAAAAAGGGATTCTAAACAAGCTTTGGAGCTGCATAACCCACAAAATGACACAGAGAAGCTAACCTTCCACTGAGGACAGCCTGGCAGCAGTGCTCTGGGAGACAAGCCCAGCCCCATGCCAAGGCTTTAGCCCCAGGTTGGGTTTGATCACCCCACAGCCAAGGGACTCCAAATCAGCAGTAGCTGTGGCCATTTCCAGATTTATCAACACATAGATGTGAAGGACAAAGTGAGAGGTCAGTGCAGTCTGGACTTTGGGACCCAGTAAGTGGGGCTGCATGGCTTTTGCCCCCAGGGTGAGAAGCTGCTGAAACACCAGCCATTCAGTGCCACTTGGCAGCTTCAGCTCCTGGCCTGCAGAGTGTGGGGGGACCAAGCACCATTATGAGGGGTAATCACTCTTGCTTTATCCTTCTTAGATCTGGATTGCAGTATAGGGTGGAGGTCATGGGGTGTGTGTCCAGCTTGCCAGAGCGTGTGGAGACATCAGAGAGGGGACCCATCTAATATGTCCGGCAGCTGAGAAAACACCAGCATTTGGGATGAATTGTCTGGTGGCAGAGTCCTACTGTGGCAAAAAGCCCAGGGGTCAAGTGACTGTGGGGCAACATGACCAGGCAAAGGAAACAAAGCAGACAGAAGGTTCCAACATTAGACTACTATTTTGGGGACAAAAAGGAGCAAAGAATGGAATAGGAGGAAAACAGTGAAGTCAGAACTCCTGCACCAAAAGCTTCAAAGGAAAATACAAGCTGGTTCCAGGCCATAGAGGACCTTAAGAAGCAGATAAGAGAAGTGGAGGAAAAATTGGAAAGACAAATGAGAGCAATGCAAGAAAATTATGAAATGAAAGTCAACAGCCTGACTAAGGAAAATAATACCTTAAAAAACAGACTAACTCAAATGGCAAAAGAGGCTCAAAAAGGCAATGAGGAGAAGAATGCCTTAAAAAGCCGAATTTGCCAGATGGAAAAAAGAATCTCAAAAGCTCAATGGGGAGAATCATTTCTTCAGAATTAGATTGGTGCAAATGGAAGCTAATGACTTTATGAGAAATCAAGATGTTGTTAAACAGATCCAAACAAATGAAAGAATAGAAAGCAATGTGAAATATCTCATGGAAAAAAAGCACTGACATGGATAATAGATGTAGGAGAGATAATTTAAAAATTATTAGACTACCTGAAAGCCATGATCAAAGTGAGAACCTAGAAATCATCTTCCAGGATGTTCTCAAAGAAAACTGCCCTGATGTTTTAGTCCCAGAGGGCAAAATAGAGGTTGAAAGAATCCACCAATCACCTCCTGAAAAAGATGCCAAAAAGAAAACTCCTAGGATATTATAGCCAGCTTCCAGAACTCCCAAATTAAGGAGAGAATTTTACAAGCAGGCAGGAATAAATAATTTGAATATTGTGGAAACACAATTAGGATAACCCATGATCTGACAGCAAGGTATTGAAGGGCTTGTAATATGATATTCCAGAGGTCAAAGGAGCTGGGATTAAAACTTAGAATCATGTACCCAGCAAAACTGAGTATCATGTTTCAGGGGAAAGTATGGTCATTCAGTGGAATAGGGGACTCTCAAGCATTCTTCCTGAAAAAAAACAAGAGTTGAATAGAAAATTTGACATTCAGATACAAGAAGCAAGAGAAGCATGAGAAGGTAAATAGGGAAAAGAAACCATAAGGAACTTAGCAAAGTTGAACTATTAATATTCCTACATGGCAAAAAAATAATTGTAACTTATGAAACTTTTCTCAGTAGTTGAAAGGAATATATATATATATATATACACACATATATGTATGTATATGTATGTCTATATATGAGGCTATATGGGCATATGAATACATATGTTAATGTGTGTATATATGTTTACAAGTATACATAGATAGAGGGCACAGGACCAATTTAACAGGAAGGGATCATGATTAAAAGGTGAAATTAAAAGGTGAGAGAGTAATATAATGAGAGGATATGGGGAGAGACAGATTGGGGTAAACTATCTCATACAGAAGAGGCAAGGGAAAATGGTTACAATAGAGGGGAAGAATAGGAAGGCAAAAGGAAATGGGTTAACCTTATTCCCATTGAATTTGGCTTGAGGTGGTAATGAAATACACACTAAATAGGATATCTCACCCTCTAGGAGAATAGGGGGGGAAGGGGATGAGAGGCGGCATAATGTAATGGAAGGGAGTGCAGGCTGACGGGGAGGGAAGTTGGAAGCACCCACTTTTGTAAAAGTATGGGATCAAATTAGAGAATAGAACAAATGGTAGGTGGGATAGGAGGGAAGGAAATATAGTCAGTCTTTTACAATGTATCTACTATGTCATTGTTTTGCATTTGCCACACATCTCTAACCTATCCTGAACAGCTTATCTTCCCAGTAACGGTGGGTGACAAGGGAGGAAGGGAATGAATCTGGATTTCAAAATTTAAAAATCAAATAATCAAATATATATATATATATATATGTATATAAGTGTCTGTATAGATATATATAGATATGTATATATACTATTATTAATATTATTTTACATGTAATTGGGAAATAAGATATACAGGCATTGAGGCATAGAGATACACTGGAAAAGTCGAAAGGGGTAGGGGAGAAAATATGGGAGAAAGCAGATTGGAGGAGGGGACATCCTGTGGGACTGCTATTTTGGAGCGGTGGGTAGGGGAAAAACAGGGAGTAAATTTGTAACTCCAAATCTGGCGAAAACGAATGATGCAAATCAAAAGTTAATAAAGCATTTGGGAAAAAAAAGTGCTGAAGGGGGAGCTAGTGGAAAACATTAAAGAAGCCCTGATCTAACTCTTTCATTTTACATATGAGTAAACTGAGGTGTAACGTGGCTAACATCCAAAAGGTTTCATGTATAATGTCAGCAATGGGATCTGAACCTATGTACACAAGATTTAGACTTAATGATTTTATTTACATTTATTTTATTTACAAGCATGTGAAACGATTAGACATGTAATTTAGGAATGGCACTTTGGCTACTGTACAAAGGATGGATTGGAGAAAGGACAAATCTGAAGTAGGGTGATTCAATTAAGAGGCTATTGTCATGATTCAGGTGAGGGATGATAGGGGACTGAACTAGCTAAATGGCTATGTGAGTAGAGAGAAAGGTATCGGTAAAAGAAATGTCTTAGAGTATAATTGACAAGACTCATAAAGAATGTGGAATGATATCTAAAAGGGGACAGCCAAGGTGGAGATTGATAATAGAAGCCAATGAATCTGAGAGACGGAGATTTAAGCTCAGGAATTTAACAGCTTACCTAAAGCAAACTCTGATATTGACTAGTGTACATAAGGGGTAAAACAGAAAACTTGATTGACAGCATCTGAAGGAGTAATGAATGTTCTCCTATCCTTTAGGCCAGAGAGAGAAGGCCTCTGTTCCTCAATCTTGCCAGTGCCTTGTCAGTAGCAAGCCTCAGTCCTACTGTGGAGGGGCAGCTAGGTGGCACAATGAATAGAGCACAGACCCTGTGTAATGATAATGGGGATTTGAAGATCTTCCCTGCCCCTTTCAATGGCAAGCCAACAAGTACTTAGTACCTTGTTTCAAGTTGAGCTGTGACCTTGATTATATCAAGCCTTTGTTAAGAAACAGAACTTGTGAGTCCCACAGTGGGAGGAACTTGCTGACGCAACAGGAAGGGGTAGAACAGGGAGGAGCAGTTAATGACTGGATAAAAAGCTGAGCACAAGCTGAGAGAGCCAGACTTTCTTGGAGCAAGCAGTGTGGAGGCCTAGGAGTTACTGTGAGTGAGAGAGGCATTCTTAATTAAGGGAGTCTGTTTTGTTTTGAAAGCCTGATGGAGGGAAGGTTTGGGAAGGCTTGGGAATGTGGCCGCATTGGTTATATGTACCAAGTTCATGGTTACTGTTATGAATTTGGCTTTCTGGTTTGGGGATTCAGTTTTCTGGTACTTCAATAAATGCTTTGGTTCTGTCCTCCACGTGGAGCTCCTGTTACATTTTGTGATTCACAACTACACCAGCATATTCATAGCCACAGTGGGCACTGTGAATATCACAATGGTGTTACACACTGAAGTCAAGAGGACCTGAGTTCAAAGGCAGCCTCAGACACTTAACACTTACTAACCTGTGACCTAGGGCAAATCACTTAACCCCAACTGTCTTGCCTCCTTCCCCAAGGAAAAAAAAAATCCTTCTGTGGAACTTCATCCCTAACTTAATTCCAAAGTTTCCCACATAATGTACTAATATACAGAAATAGATCCAGATCCCCACTCACCTTGAAATGTAACTGAGTTTTAAAATTTATAATACAAAGAATAAAGGTCAAAACATAAAAACTTTGGGTGTACAATTCCTTTAGAAATACAAGTTGAATTATCAGTAGAAAAAAGTAATTCCAAATAGTATATGAAGTTGGATAATAAAAATACTGAAGGAACTAAAAGACTGAATCATTTAAATCTACAGCCCACAAATAAAATACAAATTAGGGAATTAAAACTAATATTCAATGAAAGAAGAAAAAGAAAGGAAAAAAAACAATAAATAATATGAATAAATTTGCAGAAAATTGCCAAGTAGTAAGAGAGCTGAAATGGTGTGTGTGTGTGTGTGTAAATAACTTTTTTAAGTCATTTCACATTTGCAACAAATATATACACTGTTTTCTTAATCATTGTATCATTCTTTTTCATTTTTAGGGGGGAAGTGTGTAGAGGTGTAGAAGGGAACTTTAAAATATTCACATTTAACTCAGTCAGGCTTTAGGTTTCTTCTTGCCACTCACTCCTGGCTATTTCCCTGCCCTATCTCAGCTTTTTAGAATTTATTTAAATGGTTTTCTCTGTATGTCTGTTTCTCTTTCTCTGTTCAAATTTGGGGTTTTATATATATATATACACATATAATTTTGGGGTTTATACATATATGTACATATATATGTATATATATATATATATATATAATTTCAGGTTTTCTGGGAAATATATATTCCTTCAGTGTGGTACTCAGCATTTTCCATCCACTGTAGTGTTCTGGGACACCTATAATGCTCTATATCCAATGATATTCTTCTTTCCTCCTTTGTTTTTGAGTTGCCAAATCTGCCATTTATTTTTCCTACCTAGAATTTCTATTATTTTGGAAGGATACTTTATGTATGTTTTAATTTTGCTTTATTCATTTTTTTAATGTGGTTTCCAATCCTATTGACAACTCTCTCATCCCCACCTATTTGAACCTTATAACTATTAAATTCTTCTTCCTTATATGTCTTTCCCTTCCTCTACAACATTTATAACCATCTCTCTATAATCAAAAAAACTTTGCTTAATTAATTTTAGACTTACTCTTCTTGTAATTCATTCTTCTTCTGGTACTGACAGTGACCCGGTTCCCCAAGATTACCTGGTATCCTGGTGTTTTATGCTCGGATTCACTCAGGTCTGTGTGGTGGTTTAGATTTGCTACTGAAAAAAGACACATGCAAATTATCTAATAGTTGTCAAAATTTAATACTTAACAAAATTATAGTATGGAAATAATATTTTGGAAAGATCTAAAACCAAAAGGAAGCATTATCTGCAGTGGAGATAAACTTGAATCCTTCCCAATAAGAACAGGAGCAAAACCAAGGATGCTCATTATTACTACATTTATTCAATAGTGTAGTAGAAATATAAGATATCATAATAAGCAAAGAAAATTGAATTGGAGGCAATAAGGGAACAAAACTATCACTTTGAAGATGATATGGTAGTATACTTAGAAAACTCTAGAGAATCAACTAAAAACTAGTTGAAATAATGAACAACTTTACCAAAGTTACAGGATATAAAAGAAACACATGTGAATCATTAGTATTTCCATTTACTACCAGAAAAACCCAGCAACAAGAGGTAGAATTTCCATTTAAAATAACTGCAGACAATATAAAATACTTGGGAGTCTACCTATTAAGACAAACTCAGGGACTACATGAACAATATTACAAAAATACTTTTCACACAAATAAAGATAGTTCTAAGGAATTGGATAAATGGCAATTGCTCATGGATAAGACAAGCTAATGTAATAAAAATGACAATTCTACCTAAGGTAATTTACTTATTTGGTGACATACCAATTGAATCGAACCAATTGAACCAATTGAAACTACCAAAGAAACATCGTATGGAGCTAGAAAATAATGTAACATAATTCATTTGAAAGAACAAATGATCAAAGTATCAAAAGAATCAATAATATGTATGTGTGTGTGCATGTATGTACATTATATATATATATGTATATATATAAAACAAAGTGAAGGAAGGTATCTCAGCAGTTCCTAATTTCAAGCTATATTACAAAGCAACAATTATCAAAACGATCCAGTAGTGGCTAAGAAATAGAGTGGTGGGTCAAAGAAATAATACAAACACAATACATAGTAAATGACCATAGTAATCTAGTGTGTGATTAACTGAAATATCCAAGCTTTGGGGGTAAGGACTCAACATTTGAAAAAATTACTAGGAAAACTGGAAAGCAGTTTGGCTTTAGTCTAGACATAGACTAAGATCTCACTCTGAAAACAAAGGTAAAATCAAAATGGATAAATGATTTAGATGTAAAGGGTGATATCATTAGTAAATTAGGAGAGCATGGAAAAATGTACCCATCAGTTCTACAGAAAAGGGAAGAGTTAATAACAAAACAAGAGATATAGAGGATTATTGGAAGTAAAATGGATATTTTTATTACATTAAATTAAAAAGGATTTTGTGCAAACATAATGAATACAGTCCAAATTAGAAGGAAAATAGAAAATGAGGACCAGGGGGAAATTTATAGCAAATTTCTTTGGCATAGGCCTCATTTCTCAAATAAGTATATTATTCAATACAAATTGAAAGACTTTTGATTAATATTTAACAAAAAATTTGTTATTAAAAGATTGCTGTTTCCTTGCTCAACAAGGAGAATGAAAAATATGCTGCTATGAAATCATTCTTGAAGTAATGTAGGAAATTCAATCCTTTATCAAAGGCATTTGAGCTACATGATAAGATTTGTGTTTCTTTTATTTTCCTAGGCTCTCTATTTTTGTTGCTTTATGGAATCATATAGTCTGATATATTGATGCTTTTACATGTAAAATTTCTTATATAAGTTTCAACTTATAGCTTATGTAATTATTTGAAAAAAAATTATGGTATCTCACTTTTTGTAGCTCTAAACAGTTTACAAATATTTTCCTCATGAGAACCCTGGCACAGATTCTGGGTAGCTATGGAACTTTGCCTCTAATGTAGAAGCAGTGTGTACACATACACATACACACACACAGTTGTAACCCCCATTGTACATATAAGGAAACTGAGACTTTCCAAGGATAAATAAATAGATTCATTACATGAAAAGTACTAAGTGACAGAAACAAGACTCAAACCCAAATCTTATGATAATGATTGCATTACACTAAATACTAGCATTTTTAAAAATCAATATTAAATATAGATCTGTCTAGCATTATATATGTTCCTAAGGACCAAAGTTATGTGATTTGTTATGACTTCCTGTATGTCTAGCTATATAGATCTATTTATATTAGTAACAGTGTTCAATACAAATAAATGAAACTCTTTAAGGTATGATTTATGGGGACTTTAAATTTCTAATACTTTCAAAGACTGATATGACCATAATCTATGCCTCAGGTTTCTGACATGCAAAAATGTTTTCCAATATATTAATAAAGAATGGCAATTTATATAAATCCTTTAAGCCATGTTTGGAAAATGATTCTTTTTTATAAATGTTGCTTGTAGTTACTATGTAAGATTTAATAGAATTTGAAAGATGGAAATGCTTTGAGAAAGGTGCTATCTATACTTATTTCTTTATGTTGTCAAAGACTTATCAACACTACTCAAAGTCAACAGCATCATCTGCATATAAAAACAATACTTTATCATTATAGTTCTCCAAATCAGTTTTTGTTTTTCATATGTGGGAATGTGTATTTACACACCAAGATTCTATCTCCACAAGGCAAATATAGAATTTTTGACGTGGGTATTATTTTCTGGATAATCACTTCCTCTGTTTGCCACCAAAAAATGATTGCCAGAGAATGTAATTGCCATAAACATAGCATAATTATTCAGATTTTTATCTTAATCTGCATTTAACTTGGCATGTCTAAACGGACAGTCACACAATAAGAACTTAATAAATACTTGCTGAAATGAATTACAGTCTTTTGAGATAAATTGTTAGGGATCACAAGAGGAGAAGAAACCATAATCTATCTCTTTCTCATCGTTAGATTTGGCAACTACCTAGGCATACATTGAAAGAGTTAATGATAATGAAAGCAGTGGCTCGGTCTCCAGTTTATAATAGATTGGCAGGATTCAGAACTGCATAAGGGACAGAAATGATAGAAATCGTAGGTGGGCATGTGTGTAATTGCTTAGAATTTTGAAGGACATCATACAGTGCTGTGAAAATATGCTATAAAAAAATCACTTTTTAGTGGATCCGTCTGGGGAATAAAGAAAATCATATAGTAAATTGAATTACCAGATTCTATAAGGAATTATCACTTTGTTGCTGAAACTAAAGGGGTTAGTAGAAAATTTTAAATGATTTAACCCTGAAAGCAATCTGTCTCTTTTTTCTTATAGATTTAAGAGAAGATCTGAAGGGCTTAGTTCAAAACAGGGGACACCAGGAAAGGACAACAAGAGAAGGGGAGTGAGGCAGAGAAGTGACTGACATCTTTTCCTACTCCCCAAATCGTACTTTGAGTACAGGGTTTAAACCTATAAACCACAGCAATCCATAAAGTGGGACAAGAAAGGAACAGACAATGAAAATAACCAAGGATTGTATGAGGGCAGTTCAGGCATGATGGTCTTCATGCATTGATATTAAATGAGAGCTCATGATTGTGTAACATTCTTGGGTCCACGCTGTAGGGCAAGCTTGCTCATTTCCAGGATCACGGGAGTTTGCTTGGTGCACCTTGGGAATCATAATAGTTCCTTGAATAGAGAAACTTAGATATTTCATAAGGAGGGGGTTTGTCTAACTTAAGTACGATTTGTTGGATTTCTGTTTCTGAGGTCACAAATAAGGAAACAAACACGACCAAGTAAATATTGAATTGGGACATGAAGATATGATTGAAACAACCAACCAACAACAAAAACTGATCTGTGAGAGTAACAGTGATTTTCAGGGAAACAGGAGGAAAGGAAGGTTACTCAGATAACCCTGTGGATTCTGGGAAGAAGGGACTTCTTTTGAATTGCATCAATTTTATAAAGTTATCAGACCTTCTGACAGCTCAGAAGCTAATGATACAGAAGAAAATGAAACTGATTACACATATCCTTTGGAATGTTGGAAAACTTAACCCAGTCGTCTGCAATGGGATTTTGGGTCAAAAAATCCCCACAAGGGGCTTATAAGGATTCATAAGGTATTTCTACTTTTGTAACATTGTTGTCTGAAACAAAAGAAAACCATCCCCAAGGAATTAAAAGACGAATAACTAATATTAACCTGAGGTCACTCTGTATGATTAATTAAAATGTTATGGTGGCTCATAACCTCTAATTATATCTTAAAAGAATTATTAGTGATTATCTGAAAGACATTTTAGTCACCATGCCTTAGTTTATGAGAGCCCATGTGGCCAGCAAGTTGCTCAGAAGATATGAAGCCCAGAACCTAGTAGCAACAAAAAGCTTCATATGCCTATAGCAAATGCCCAGCAAAATGAAACCCAGAAGAGTGTATATGCCCAGAACTATTACTTGATGTCATCTTTCCAGCAAAGCTAGAATTATTATGACCTCATGAAAGACATCAATAGCCCACGAGGTGTGGTATGCTTTGGTCATGTTTGTGGCCTGGCTATATGTAGGTCCTACATGTTTTCTCCCCATACCTGTGTCCTAGTCATACAGATCCTTTCCATAAAAGCCTTCTACATGTCTTCTCCACTCATGTGTTTCCTACATCTGCCTGCCTTCATGCATATCCCATAGTTATAACCAATGTTTCCACTGCTAGTATATGTGTCAGATAATGTTCCTCCACATTTATGGGGTGTATATTTTCTTACTATGCTATTTCATTAAATGGTCTTGTATTAAATGAATGGTGTCTTCTGGCTAAATAAGAAATATACATAGTATGAGGAAAAAGAGATGTAGTTGATGAGCTATGCTTCTGAACACATAGACATATAAATATATTTATCATCAGGTAGTCTTCTGGGGAACCAATCCCATCTTCATTTCTAAGGTAGCTCCTTAGATGCTACAGTAACATGATGGTGACCCTAGTTTCTCAAAGTTAATTTGAATGGAAAACTGAAAACAACTTAATTCCTAGAGAGAAGCTATTTATTGTATGAAAAGGAGTTCGGGTAAGTTTAGGATGGCTCATCACCAAATTGTGTGATTGTGTTTTTTGGTCATAATAAAACAGGAAAAGTTACAAGTAAGGCACAGGATGGTTTTTATATGTTTCTGTGGATAGACTGTTCAATAGAAAAAACAATAAATAACATAGTTATTGAAGTTTATGAATAAATTGTATTACCAAACTATTTTTTAACAACAGCTAGAATCTGATTCAACAATCTCTCTTTTCACCTTCATTTCTTTTTTTAAATTATTATTATTTTGCTTTTTGGAGGGCAATTGGGGTTAAGTGACTTGCCCAAGGTCACAAGGCTAGTTTGTGTGTGTGTGTGTGTGTGTGTGTGTGTGTGTGTGTGTGTGTTAAATATCTGAGGCTGGATACAAATGCAGGTGCTCCTGACTCTAGGGCCGGTGCTCTATATATTCATTGTGCCACCTAGCCTCCCCATCTTCATTTCTTAAGAGCTTATAATCTAAATTTTTTTTCAAGACCACTGCAATTCAGGGAACCCAATTAATTATTTTTGCAAGTTTGCTGACTCATTTGTCCATTTGTATACAATTTCCCCAATGTCAATGATTTTCAAAGATAATATATATATGTACATATGTACATATAATCGAGGAAAAATATCTTTTGTCACACCTATTCCTTTTGATAAGTCAACTTAAAAAAACTTAAGGGGAAGAAAATGTAAGCTCTTGGTAACCTCATGCAAAATTAAGGAAAAAATTCACAAGCTACTGATCAAATGGCTACCTGTAAGATCCTAATTTTGAGATTCATTGAATGATGCAATCAATTCTATAATTCAACAACCATTTACGAAATGCTTACTCTTTTCAGAGAATCTTTTTAAAGCATCTATTATGTTAAAGACATTGTATTAGGTTCTGGGAATACAATAATAGACATGACAAATACCATCAAAGTAAAGGTCTTAGAGAAATTTTAGCTAGGATGGGTAGTGGAGGAAATAATAAGGAAAAAAGTTTCATAGAGGGAGCGGGCTCCTGAGTTGAAATTTAAAATCAATGTGAATTTTCAATAAAAAGAAAAAATAAGGAAAACTCAATACCAGATGTCAAGCAGTGTGAACAAAAAATCCTTCTAGTTCCTTCTGTATAAGGAAAGGAGAGAAGAGTAATGAATGAGAAAATAAAATTCATATTTTACTAGGAATATTAATTAAGGGGAGTTTGGTTGAGAAAGCTTGTTGGATGTGAGTTAAGGGAAGATCTTGAATGCTAGGATTAAGAGTTCACATTTTATATGATAAATAGTAGAAAAGCCACTGAATAGAGGTAATTTTTGACCTAATGGGTGATACATGAAGAGTATTACATTAGGAAGAAAATTAATGTTTTGAATGATGGATAGAAGAAGAGATAGACTGAAGGAAACAAGACCAGTTAGGAAGTCATCACAATAGTCTATGCAAGTAGACATGTTCAAAATGGAAATGCAAGGCAGAAGATGGAAGTGATAGCATTAAGAAATTAAAATAATTGAAAATGTCTCAAGAAAAAAGAAAACTGATTTTTGAAGACTTTGACGTGCTTGCCTTATATGAACTTGTCATATATTTTGCCTCAACAAAATTTAACTTTCCA
This sequence comes from Petaurus breviceps papuanus, assembly GCF_028583685.1. Lineage (NCBI taxonomy): Eukaryota > Metazoa > Chordata > Mammalia > Diprotodontia > Petauridae > Petaurus > Petaurus breviceps. Next base: position 55,362,708 of record NW_027185764.1, on the reverse strand, counting down.
GAGAGAATATGTCCTCTATTCTACCAAGATCTAGAAACCATTAGTAAAAAGCCTACTTTTAAACATCTGGTTTTAAATTTCTAGGACCTCAAAATAATACTTAGCCAGGTTCTCTCTATAGAACTTTTTAATTGTTTTTCAGTCATTTTTCAGTCAAGTCCTAATCTTTGTGATCTCATTTGGGGCTTTATTGGCAAAGATATTGGAGTTGTCTGCAGTTTCCTTTTCCCAGCTTATTTTACAATTGAGGGAAATGAAGTAAACAGGGTTAAGTGACTTGAGCAGGATCACACATTTATGAATTCAGTGCTTCTTGACTCCAGGTCCAGTGTCCTATCTACTGTGCCAACTAGCTGCCCCACTATGGAATTAGTCTCTGTCAAAAACCACTTTTAGTTACTTAAAGGAAGATTCACTTCCAAAAATTAATTTTGTCTACCTGACTTCAAACAGTGCATTCAAGAATGCCAGTATGTAACTGAGAAAATCACTTTTTATTTCATTCTGGTGTACTTGGGGAAAATTGTTTTCATCATCATCACCTACTACTACTACTGTTACAGAAACAATCATGAACTCATTATTTAGCTTATTATTTAGGTTACTAATTGCAAATTACTCATAAATGTGCTATTAGTATGCTTTTTTATTTAATTAAATATTTAATTATAAGGTGTAATTTTTATTTTTTTGAATGAATACAATTTTATTTTATTTTTTACACACACACACACACACACACACACATATATATATATATATATATATATATATATATAT
>NW_027185764.1:55329923-55356928 GCF_028583685.1 Petaurus breviceps papuanus | reverse complement strand
AATAGTTCAACTTTGATAAGTTCCTTATGATTTCTTTTCCCTGTTTACCTTCTCATGCTTCTCTTGCTTCTTGTATCTGAATGTCAAATTTTCTATTCAACTCTGGTTTTTTCAGCAAGAATGCTTGAACGTCCTCTATTCCACTGAATGACCATATTTTCCCCTGAAACATGATACTCAGTTTTGCTGGGTAGGTGACTCGTGGTTTTAATCCCAGCTCCCTTGACCTCCAGAATATCACATTCCCTCAGTGTAGAAGCTGCCAGATCCTGGGTTATCCTGATTGTGTTTCCACAATATTCAAATTGTTTCTTCCTGGCTGCTTGTAATATTCTCTCCTTAATCTGGGAATTCCGGAACCTGGTTATAATATTCCTAGGAGTTTTCTTTTTGGGATCTTTTTCAGGAGGTGATCGGTGGATTCTTTCAACCTCTATTTTGCCCTCTCGTTCTAAAACATCAGGGCAGTTTTCTTTGAGAACTTCCTGGAAGATGCTTTCCAGGCTCTTACTTTGGTCATGGATCTCAGGCAGTCCAATAACTTTTAAATTATCTCTCCTGGATCTATTTTCCAGGTCAGTGGTTTTTCCCATGAGATATTTCACATTGCCTTCTATTCTTTCATTTGTTTGGATCTGTTTAACAGCAACTTGATTTCTCATAAAGTCATTAGCTTCCATTTGCTCCAATCTAATTCTGAAGCAATGATTCTCCTCAGTGAGCTTTTGAGATTTCTTTTTCCATCTGGCAAATTCAGCTTTTTTATCCCAAGCAGTTAAGTGGCAGAGTGGATCGAGTCCTGGACCTAAGTACAGGAAGATGTAAGTTCAAATATGACCAGACATTTACTAGCTATGACCCTGGGCAAGACACAATCTCTGTCTGCTTCAGATTCCTCAATTATAAAATTGGGATAATAATAATAGCAACTCAAAGAGTTGTTGTGAGGATAAGATGTGATAATATTTGCAAAGGGCTTAACAGAGTACCTGACACATAGTAGGCACTTAATAAACTATTATTTCCTTCTTTTCTCCAGTGCTTAGCATGGTGCCTGGCATATAGTGAATGAGTAATCAATATTTTTTGATTGCTTGCAGGTAGGGTATGTTATCTGCCATTCCCTGGTTCTTTATGGTCATTGAGATTGCTTATTGACTGCTTAAGAAAGGTGGATATAAACTGTTCTGGTGCATTCAGCAACTTGAGACAATGAAATTGGTTTTTTAAGGACTATTCAGTGAAAGCAGTGAGGTAACTATAGGAGTGGGTAACTGAAAAAATTAAAAGGATAAGGCTGATGAAAGCAGGCTTGAGGCAGAGTTCTAGCATGGGAAGTAAAGTATTCAGCCCAAAGGTATTGTTCAAATATGGGTTAGCTTCTTATTTTAACATGGTCCGTAAGATATGAGAGAGAGGATGGAAGTGAGGATAAGACTTGGAAAACTGTGGTGAGAAAGTTCAAGACCTATATTATTATTGCTGCGCTGAGTGTGATTTCCTCCACAGAGAGAGAAGTAGTGTTGGTGGACTTGCTCCATTAAGGAATTAAGGGGGGATTTCATAGAAATTTTAAACAGCCACCTAAGACATTACACTGGAGATCTTCTCTGCAGTAGAGTTCCAGTAGCTTGGAGAACTCTTAGATGGCATATATTTGCAGATCCCAAAATATCAGTTAGTTATCTCAGCTGGAGACTATACTTTGACACTTGTTATGTGGCTAGAATGTTGAGTTAAGTGTATCTGACTCTAAAGAAATGAATTCCCACTATAGATTATCCCCAATGAAGATCTACAAGACAAGGGGGAAATGATCTATATTTTTTTTTCCTTTTTAAAAAAAATTTTGGTCTTTATAAATTTGTTTATGTTAGTTTTCAAGATGCATTTCCAAACCTCCCCCCCCATGGTGGCATACAATCAAGTATAGTATCTGCAAATACTTTCACATTAGACATTAGTCAGGTTATAATGAAGGATCTTGTCAGATGGAATGAACATGACAAAGAGAAAATAAAAGCAAACAAGAAAAAGAAAAAGAGCAGGTAGTTTGTTTCAATCTGGATTCAAACTCAGTTCTTTCTCTGGATGTAGACATCTTTCTCCATCATGAGTCTTTTGGGGTTGACTTATAACCTTGCATTGCTGAGAAAGGTCCAGTCTATCCAAGACGGTTGTCACTCCTACGTTGTGTCTGTAATTGTGTACAAATTTCTCCTTGCTCTACTCTTCTCAGTCAGCATCAGTTCCTATAAGCCTCTCCAGGTAAATATAAAGTCCATCTGCTCCTTGTTTCTTACAGCACAATAGTATTTCATAACATGCATATACCACAACTTGTTCAGCCATTCCTCAATTGATGGACAACACATTAGTTTCCAATTATTTTCCACCACAAAAAGAGCTGCTATAAACATTTTTGTACATATTGGTCTTCCTCCCACTTCTATGATCTCTTTGTGATACAGCCCTAGAAGTAGTATTGCTGGGTCAAAGGGTATGAAACTATTTCTAGCCCTTGGGGCATAATTCCACATTGCTAGCAAGAATGGTTGGATCAGTTCACAACTCCACCAGCAATGCATTAGTGTTCCAATTTGTCCACATCCTCTCCAGCATTTGCCATTTTCTTGTTTTGTCATCTTAGCCAATCTAACTGGTGAGATGTGGTACTTCAGAGTTGTTTTCATTTGCCTTTCTCTAATCAATAGTGATTTAGAGCATTTTTTATAAAATTATAGATATCTTTAATTTCTTCCTCTGAAAACTGCCTGTTAATTTCCTTTGACCATTTATCAATTGGTGAATGACTTGTGTTCTTAGAAATTTGACTCATTTCTCAGTATATTTTAGAAATGAGTCCTTTATCAGAGACATAGGTTGTAAAAATTCTTTCCCAATTTTCTACTTCCCTCCTAATCCTTGTTATATTGGCAATGTTTTATAAAAGCTTTTTTATTTAATGTAATCAAAATTATCCATTTTGAATTTTATAATGCTCTCCAATTCTTGTTTGGTCATAAAGTCTTCCCCTCTCCTGACAGGTAGACTATTTCTTGCTTTCTCAGATTGCTTACAGTATCAGCCTTTATACCTAGATCATGCACCCATTTAGACTTGATTTTGGTATATGGTATTAGATAATGGTCTGTGCCCAGTTTCTGCCATACTATATTCCAGTTGTCCCAGCAGTATTTGTCAAATAGTGAGTTCTTATCACAAAAACTGGGGTCTTTGGGTTTATCAAACAGGACATTACTATAGTCATTGATTGATAAGTCTCATGTTCCCAATCTATTGCAGTGATCCACTACTCTATTCCTCAGCCAGTACCAATTAGTTTTGAGGACTGATGCTTTATAATAAAGATTAAAATCTGGAATAGCTAGTACACCTTCCCTAGCATTTCTTTTCATTACTTCCCTTGATATTCTGGACCTTGTGTTCTTCCAAATGAATTTTGTTACTATTTTTTTCAAGCTCTATAAAGTAGTATATTGGTAAGTTGATTGATATTACATAAATATATAATTTAATTTTGGTATAATTGTCATTTTTATTATATTAGCTCGACCCAGCCATGAGCAATTGATGTCTTTGCAATTAGTTAGATCTGACTTTATTCATGTGAAAAGTGTTTTGTAGTTGTGTTCATATAGGACCTGGGTTGGTTTTGTCAGGTAGATCCCCAAATATTGTGTAATGTGTATAGTAACTTTAAATGGGATTTTTCTTTCCATCTCTTGCTGTTGAATTTCCTTAGAAATATACAGGATTGCTGAGGATTTATGTGGGTTTATTTTATATTCTGCAAATTTACCAAATTTATTTATAGTCTCAGTTTTTTACTGGATTTTCTAGGATTTTCTAAGTATATAATCATATCATCTACAAAGATTGATAGCTTGGTCTCATCTTTGCCTAATTTGATTACTTTGGTTTCTTTTTCTTCTCTAATTGCTACTGCAAACATTTCTAGTACCAGATTGAATAAGAGGGGTGATTGTGGACATCCCTGTTTCACCCCTGATCTTATTGGAAAAGCTTCTAGCTTATCCCCATTACATGTAATACTTGCTAAGGACTTTAAATAGATGCTACCTAGTATTTTAAAGAAGGCTTCATTTATTCCTATACTTTCTAGTGTTTTTAATAGAAATGGATGTTGCATGTTGTCAAATGCCTTTTCTGCATCTATTAAGATAATCATGTGTATTTTCCTATTTTTATTGTTGACATGATCAATTATGCTGATGGTTTTCCTAATATTTAACCATCCTTACATTCCTAAAATAAATCCTACCTTATCAAAGTGTATTATTCTTGTGATAAGTTGCTGTAGTCTTTTTGCTAATATTTTATTTAAAAATTTTGCACCTATATTCTTAAGGGTAATTGGTCTATAATTTTCTTTCCCTGTTTTATCTCTTCCTGATTTAGGTATCAGTACTATATTTGTTTCATAAAAATAATTTGGTAGGACTCCTAATTCATTAATTTTCCCAAATAGATTGTAGAGTATTAGAGTGAATTGTTCTTTATATGTTTGATAGAATTCACTAGTAAATCCATCTGGTCCTGGAGATTTTTTCCTAGGGAGTTCACTAATAACTTGTTAGGTTTCTTTTTCTGAGATGGGGTTATTTAAGTAATTTACTTCCTCTTAAGTTATTCTTTGCCAGTTATGTTTTTGTAAGTATTCATCCATTTCACTAAGATTGTTAAATTTATGTACATACAATTGGGCAAAATAATTCCTAATTATTTTTTTTAATTTCCTCTTCATTGCTCATAGATTCACCCTTCTCATTTTTGATACTCATAATTTGTTTTTTTTTCTTTATTTTTTATCATATGGACTGGAGGTCTCTCAATTTTATTGTTTTTTTTTTCATAAAACCAGGTCTTAGTTTTTTTTATTAATTCCATAGCTTTCTTAATTTCAATTTTATTAATCTCTCCTTTGGTTTTTAGTATTTCTCATTCAGTATTCAATTGGGGATTTTCAATTTGTTCTTTTTCTAGCTATTTCAATTGCATACCCAATTCATTGACCTCACTTTTTTCTAATTTATTCATGTATGCTCTCAGGGATATAAAACTTTCCCTAAGAACTGCCTTTGCTGCACCCCACAAATTTTGGTACGTTGTCTCATTATTGTCATTCTCTTGAATGAAGTTACTGATTGTTTCTATGATTTCTTGTTTGACCCAAACATTATTCAGGATTAAATTTTTTAATTTCCAATTAATTTTTGGCCCTTTATTTTATATGGTTTTTATTGTATCATGATCTGAGAATGATGCATTTTATATTTCTGCCTTAGTGCACGTGAGATTTTTATGTCCTAGTACATGGTCAAATTTTATGTATGTGCCATGCACCACTGAGAGGAAAGTATATTCTTTTTTATCCCCATTCAGTTTTCTCCAGAGATCTGTCAAAGCTACCGTCTCTAAAATTCTATTCACCTCCTTAACTTCTTTCTTGTTTATTTTGAGTTTAGATTTATCAAGTTCAGAGAGGGAGAGATTAAGGTCCCCCACTATTATAATTCTGCTATTCATTTCTTCCTCTAATTCCCTTACCTTATCCTCTAGAAATGTGGATGCTATGCCACTTGGTGCATGTATGTTAAGTAATGATATTGCTTCATTCTTGATGGTGCCTTTTATTAAGATATAATTTCCTTCCTTATCTCCTTTAATCAGATCGATTTTTGCTTTTGCTTTATCTGAGATAAGTATTGCTACCCCTGTTTTTTTTTTTTTACTTTAGCTGAGGCATGATATATTTTACTCAAGCCTTTTATCTTTACCCTGTGTGTATCCCTCTGTTTCAGATGTGTTTCTTGTAAACAGCATATTGTAGGATTGTGATTTTTAATCCATTCTGCTATCCACCTCCGTTTTATGTGAGAGTTCATTTCATTCACGTTCACAGTTATGATTACAATCTGTTTCTTTCCCTCCATCCTATTCCCTCCCCTTTTTATGCTTATATTTTTCTCCCCTTTTCCCGTCCTCTCCTTAAGATTTTTCTTATCACTTCCCTCCCTTTTCCTCCCCAAACCCCCTTTTATAGTCCTTTCCCCCTCCTACTGCGATTTTTTTTTAAAGCAATTGGGGTTAAGTAACTTGCTCAAGGTTACACGACCAGTTATTTCTAGGTGTGGTGCTGAGTGTCTGAGCCCAGGATTCGATCTCCAGGTCGTCCCAACACTGGAACCTGTGCTCTTACTTGCTGAGCCACCTGGCCACCCCAACTGCTATTTTTTTTTAATATTTAATGTAGTATGTTATTTCTTCTTCACACCAAGAGTGACAAGAACTAATCTCATGCAAATCTCCTCTCCTCCTCTCTTTCCCTCTATTATGATAGGTTTTGTGTCTCTTCTCCCTAGAGTTCTATCCTTTCCTAGTTGTGTTATTCCCTCCTTGCACCAGAACCAATGAGGGAAAAGCTCATAAAATACTCATCCCCCTCCCTTTTTTCCCTCTGCTATATTGTTTTTATGCCTCTGTGTGTGCCATAAATTACCCTTTTCCACTTCATTCATTCCTCTTCTTCCGTTGCAGCCCCTTTGTAGCCCTAAATAAGGTTTTTTATCATCATTTTTGTGTAATGTATACTCATACCCTCTACTTGTCTATGAACAGTTTGCACTTATTCAATAACAGGGTGTGTGTGTGTGTGTGTGTGTGTGTGTGTGTGTGTTGTTTTCCTTGTTTACCTTTCTATGTCTCTCTTGAGTCTCATAATTGCAGGTTTAGTTTTCCATTGAGCTCTGGCTTTTTCATCAGGAAGGTCTGGAAATCTGTTATATCATTGAATGACCATCTCCTTGCCTGGAAGACTATGTTCAGTTTTGCTGGGTAAGTGATCATTGGTTGTAATCCGAGCTCTTTTGCCTTGTAAAAAATGTATTCCACAGCCTCTGATTTTTCAGTGTAGAGGGTGCCAAATCCCGTGTGATTGTCACTGTGGTTCCTTGATATTTGAATTGTTTCTTTCTGGCCACTTGAAGTATTTTCTCTTTTACCAGGTCGTTCTTGAGTTTGACCACAACATTTCAAGGACTTTTCAGTTTGTGATCTCTTTTAGAAGGTGTCTGGTGGATTCTCTCGATTTCTATTTTACCCTCAGGTTCTAGTATCTCAGTGCAGTTTTCCTTGATGAGCTCTTGGAGTGTGTGATATGAAGAAGAATCGTAATATAATAATAAGTAAAAAATAAAAATAAGAAGGAAAAGTTCTTAGAGCGTATTTTGGGTTCGGTTGGCTCACTCACAGCTTTCTACCACCTGACAGGGAGTGGAGATTGAAGTTAGATTACACCTTCTTCTAGAGAAAGCTGGATAAATGGAATAATATTTTATCTAGGAGGCTCCTTGCTCCACAACTATGTTGGTGAAATGTGTGTAGGAGACAGAGTCAAGTTGATGGAGTGAGGGTCAGAGTTTTTTCCCAGTTCATCCAATAAATCTCCTCCACAACAACTTGAAAATTTGTTTGATCAAATTCTTATTTGTAAAACGAAGGAAAAGTTACAGCAAACCATTTTTCCATTTAGGGTCACTTAGGAGTATAAGAGAGGTTTATAGAAAATTGGGTGGAGGTTACCTAAGAGAGCAATGACAGAGGATGAAAGCATTAAAGTGTCCAGAATTGATGTGTGGACTGACATAACATCAGGACTAGAAGCAAAGGGACAGAAAGAGATTCTTGAGCTTCCCTGAAGCAGAACTTGGAACAGGAATGGGGGCCAGCTGGTGACTCTGTCTCTCATGACCCAGTTCCAGATTTTATTTCTGGGATGAAGAAGCACAGTCATGGGCAGCAGAGGCTCTAGCTGTCTTCAGGGAAAGGGGAAAATTGCAAAAACTTAGCTGTGTCTCTAAGCTCAAGAGCAGAGAGGAGGACTTAATTCTAACCTGTAGCCTACATAAAACAGAAGTAGAATAACCAGGGCAAGAAAAGAAAAGACCAAAGGGGATTAAAGCAGTTCAAACTCTCTGAACCTGGGCAAATTGTAATTGAGTCCAGTAGTCTACTGAAGCTCAGCCATGCACAAACCAACTGGTCCAAATCTGGGTCAGAAACTTGCAGAGCTCATACCAAAAGAGCAGAGAACAAACCTCTCCCCAGATCACACCACTCTGAAGTGCTTAAAACTTGCAAGTCCTCAGACTAAGAAGTGGGAACAAAAAAAGGACATAAAAAGACAGAAGCTCAGGCCAGACATCCCCCTCAGAAGTGAGCAGAGTCAAAGATTAACATGAAGTCCAAAGTCAAGAAGTAGGCTGTAATAATGGGGGGGGAGAATAACCCAATCATACATAAAGAGCTACTATGGTATCCAAGAAGCTCAAGACACAAACAGAAGATAATACTTCAAAAATACTACAAAGCAAAGCATCAAAGAAAAATGCAGATTAGACAAAAAGACGCACAAAATTTTTCAGAAGACTTATTTTTTTTCCAAGAGCAACAACAACAACAAAAAAATAAAACCTAATATCAGTTGCAGAAGAAAGATGGGAAAAGAAATGAGGGCTATGTAAGAAACTTATGAAAGGAAAATTAAAAACTTTTTAAAAGAGATACAAAATCTAAGTGAAGAAAGTAGCTCTGTAAAAATCATAATTGGTCAAGTGGCAGTTAACAATTCCATGATACATCAAGAAATAATAAAACAAAATCAAAAGAATGAAAAAATAGGAGAAAATGTGAAATATCTTATAGAAAAAACAATTGACCTAGAAAACAGATCAATGAAAGGATAGTTTGATGAGGATGGGGATGATGATGACGATGATGATGATGATGATGACAACGATGAAGATGATGATGATGATGATAGCTGGCATTTATATAGCACTATTTTTCAGGCATTGTACTGGAATCTTTGAAATTCCTAAAGTCCATGAACAACAACAAATCCTGGACATCATAGTTAAAGAAATTACAAAAGAAAACTATCCAGATATCTTAGAACCAGAGAGAAAAGTAGAAATGGAAAGAATCCATGGGGTTCCTCTTGAAAAAAAACTCCAAAATGAAAATCCCAAAGAATATTACAGCCAAAATTCATAACTACTATTTCCAGGAGAAAATACTAGAAGTAGCAAGAAATAATTGAACTACCATGTAACCACATTCAAGATCACATCAGATTTAGCAAGCACCACAATAAAGGAATGGAGGACTTGAAATATAATATTCTAGAAACCTAAGGATCTAGGATTATAGCCAGGAATAACCTATCCAGTGAAATTTGAAAAAAAAATCCTATTAGGCAAAAATGTACATTCAAGAAAATTGAGCACTCCTGATTAAAAAGGAAAAAAAAGATTAGAATTGGATACAAAAAGTGGACAATGAAACCTAGGGCTCAAGATAAGCACAAAAAGGAAAACATAAAGGAGAAATTATAAGCGATTATATAAGGTTTAGCTGTATATATTTATTTGAGGAAAGGATACATGTAATCTCTCAGAACTTTATCATCAATAGGATTCCTATAGGGAGTCTAATTGTAAACAGAAACTGGCTATGATTCCATTAGGTTGGCACTATCTCAAAAGAAGAAAGAAAGGATGGGGGAAGTGGAATATTCACTCTGGGAGAAGGTTGAAGAGAGAGAAAGAATAAGGAATGTTATATCAAATAAATGAGGTACCCATAAAGAAGTTTATACAATAGAGTGGAGAGAACAACACTTAGGGTGGAGTGAACAACACTTTCACCCTCATCTATAATGGTGCATGGAGGAAAAAAATAAAAATTAGACCCATTCTTGGGAACAGAAATTTTTCTTGCTCAGTAGGTAAGTAGGAAGAAAAGGGATTGAGAGAAAAGGGGAGGAATAAGAGGAAAGGTAGACTAAGAAAGGTGGTAGTCAGGAGCAAAATAGATTTGAGAAGTGGAGGGGGGAAAAGAGAAAGATAAGTCTAAGAAAATATGATGGAGGGAAACACAAGTTAACAGTCATGACTGTTTGGGAAAAACTCAACCATAAAATGGAAGAGGATAGCAGATAGTAGATAGTATGGATTATAAAATGGAATGCAAAAATGTGTTGTTTTTAAGAGACACAATTGAAACAGACATACAGAGAGTTAAAATAAGGGCATGGAAGAGAACCAATTATGTTTCAGTGATGGTGATAAAAAAGCAGGGGTATCAATCATTATCTCATACAATGCAAAAGCAAAAAATACATCTAATAAAGAGATAATGCAGTAAATCACATCTTGCTAAAAGGCACCATAGACAATGAAGTAATATCAGTACTAAAGATATATATACCAGATGGCATGGCATCTAAATTCTTAAAGCAAAAGTTAAATGAGTTAAAGGATTAAATTGACCATGAAACTATATTATGGGGGAACCTCAATTTACACTTCTCAGACTTAAAGAAGTTTAACCAAAAATAAATAAATAAGAAATAAGTTGAGGAGATTAATAGAATTCTACAAAAGCTAGATTAAAAATAATGGCAACAATGAGACAATATATCAAAATTTCTGGAATATAACCAAAGCAGTACTTAGAAGAATATTTGTGTGTGTATGTGTAATATGTGCATGCATATTTAAATATGTATATTTCACATAATATGTATTTAAATATGTATATTATATATACACATCAAAAAAAGAGAGACTAAGGGAAACAACAGATTGGTTACATAATAGATGCAGGATTGTTTCAATATAAGTAACAATATATGCATAATTGACAATGTCAATAACAAAAACAATGAAAATGTGTTTACTTCAATAGATGCAGAAAAACTTCTGATAGAATACAATACTCATATCTGTTAAAAAACAATAAAAAGCATAGGAAAAAATATAATTTTCCTTAAAATGTTAAGAATCATTTATCTAAACCCAAGAGCAAGGCATTATGTGTATTGTGGAAAAATTAGAAACCTTTTCAAAAGGGTGAGGGTTGAATTTAATTGTTGATAGTCATATTAAAAAATTGCCTAAAATACTTAAAGAAATACAAAATAAGAGGCAGCTAGGTGGCACAGTGAGTAAAGTGCTGGCCTCTCAGTAAGGAGCCCCAAGTTCGGTTCTGGCCTGAAACACTTAACACCCACACAAAGAAACTAACTGTGTAACCTTGGGCAAGTTATTTAAACTCAACTGCCATTCAAAAGGCAAAAAAAATACAAAATAAAACAACTTTGATGTACAATTTTACATTCATCAGACTGACAAAAATGACAAATGATGGAGAGTGTATGAAAAAACATTGATACTCTGTGGTACCAGGCCAATCATTCTAGAAGGCAATTTGGAACTATGCCTAAAAGATTATTAACTTGTACATACTCTTTGATCCAGCAATATTCTTAGGTTTAGACCTATATCCCATAGATCAAGGAAGGAGTAAAAAGAACCATATGCACAAAAATATTTATATGAGAATTTTTTTTTATTATGAACTTGTTTGAAAGGATGAATAACAGAAAAAATGTCCATGATGTTGGCACTCTGTCTGTGGGGCTGTGTTCATTCCTCAGACAGAATCCCTGTCTGTTGGTCTGTGGTGATAACTCAGACAGAAGTCCTGTCTGTTGGTGTTTATGAGTGAATTGAGCGAAGAGTGAAAATCCGTGGGAAGGAGGCTTAGCTTAAGCCCCTTTAAGAGCTGTTTAAACAATTGAGATGATGGTGCTGGTATTGTGTATAAGTATTGTTGTAACCCTGTTAAGCTTTGTTTTCTTAGAAACAGAAGCTGTGGTCAGGAGCCCCTGGATTCTGCTGTCTTGCAGGGACTTGGAGTGGAGCAGTCCCTGTAAGCTGAGATATTGACCAGGAGCAGAGAGCTGCCTACATGTGAATCCAGCCAAGCATAAGGTACCATCAGCCCACAGGGGAAAAGTAGTGGGGTTTGGAAGTCAGCCTTGAGTTAAGATGAGAGAGGACTTTACTTGGACACTGTGTCTTGATTTAGGAGATTGTGACTTACTGTGGCCTTGGGTGTGGATGGACTTCATATTTTCTGTTCCCCCTTAAGCATGTGATGTTCTAGGGGAGACTCAAACCTGGGACCCCCTAACCGGTAAGCAAGTATTTTGGGGGGAATGTTACTGAATGCAATGATATATTTATGCACCATATGATATACTGTTTATATGTATATGTTTTGCTTAAGGATGTTGCTGCAAATGTTTTGCTTTATTGAACAATATTTAGTTTATTGCCGAATAAATAGAGAATTCATTATACTATGCGATTAGACTCTTAAAATTATTCACAGCAGCAGTATTCAGGTGTGTTGCTGTAATTGTCATTACAAAAGTCTCTCATCATCAGTATACAGTTTTGAGAATTATTTGTCTCTCTCCCCATTGCTGCAGAATAATGATTCCTATGCCATAAAGAAACATACAAGGACCACTTCTACTCTCTGTTTCATTCAAATGGGCTTCATTCACCTAGGACAATTTACAATGCATACCATAAGTGAGTGGTTATGTAATTTTCTTAGTTATGCAACTGTAATATGTAAAGACCATTTACACTTTTCACTATGTTGTTCTATTTCACAAAGGAGCTATTGAGATAAGTTGTTTTATTTTTAAGGGAAGCATTTAAGGAACAAGGAATTAGTTGAAGGTTGAAAGTTTTAAAGTTAAAGTTGGAAGTGGCAATGCCCGTGTAAGAAGAAAGTGAATCTAAACAGATAAAAGTCACCCTGTGGGATGTGACCTTCAGAGGTTCTGTCTGGAGACAGAATTTGTTTTCTTTTGGCTGGCTTAACTGCAAACCCATAGGGTTTGCTGATTTATTTTGTTATGCCCAAAACTACTAAGGTGTTACACAGACAATGATGCAGTAGCACAAATAGGTCTTTTAAAATTGCTGATACTTATTCTTCCAAGGTTTTATAAATTCACTTAAGAAAGCCAGCCTCTTGCCCCTACAGGCTGATGTAGATCGAAGGTTTCTTCACTAGGTCTCACAGGGAAATTGTTCTTCTCATTGCATTGCCCTTATTTTTCTTTCTATCTCTCTTTAAATACCTGGTCTGAAAGAGCCTTAAAATTGCTTCATTTCTTGGCAAATTTAAGCTGTGGAAAATTCTATGCCACAACTGGGAAAATGTTGGAGCATAGGAACAGATGATTTTGCAAAGGAGTGAACAATGAATTGACTGACATCAGACAAGAAGGGAGCTGATGAATCTTAGGGGACTGATCTTAGATGGATGACTTAGTTCTAGGATGTGATGAAATACCCATGCTGTCACACTATAGGATCATGATGTTCAAATATATGTGTGACAACTCCCCCCTTCTCTCTATTTTCCCCTCTGCAACAGGAGGTGATTGGGGAAGGGAAGATGGAGAACAAGTGACAAGGGAAGCAGGTGGCATATGGAACTTGGCTCTAAGAACCTCACCTGAACTAACAATTCCATTCCTGCATCTCCCTCTCTGTAACTGCACCCAGAATCATTGTTATTTCTCCTTTACATTCTCTCCACTATCCTCAAGCCCCTAGCTGCCAGTTTTCAAAATATAATATTGTTAGGGAGTTGGAGAATGTTGCAAATGTATAACAATCCCTAAAACATTTTGATAACATAGCTGTAGCCTGCTACACTGAGTGAACTAAACACCTGAATATTAGAAATGAACTGACTTTTTCCAAGTGTAAGTTTGAGAAATTCACCAAGTATTAAGCACAGCTGGATTTTTTCTGGGAATGGTGATCTCACTAGTACGCTTTTTAACATATGATTTATTGTAACAGATTAGGTAGCTATCATATACACAATTAAAACAATAGGCTTTTGAAACTAGGAAGGCCATGAGATTTCTGTAATCCAATAACTCCGTTTTATAGAAGAAGAATCAAATGTAAGATGATAAGCACAGGACAGGAAATGGTTAATTGGCATCACTAAGATTCTAATAGATTCTAATTTAGGGATGAAGGGTATTCTAGACCAGGACTAATCTAGGCAGCCCAATGATTTGGACTCAAGGACGACAATGCAAAAAGGCACTTTTGTAATATAAAACACAATTAAACATCTTTACTGAATAAGACACTAAAAAAATTAACTAAGTAGTTAATATATGTACACATATTTCATATATTAAATACTATATATGTATATATATACACACACACTACATATATGTATATTTATAAAACAAAGGTTGTATGAACTCAATGGATTCTTTGAAGTAATGCCATCGTCCCCCCAAAAAAACAAATTAATAAAAAATCTGGATTTCATATATTTCAAGTGAAAAACAGATGAATAGCCCAAACCACTTAAAGGCCCAGCCTAGTTAAATTGCCATTGGATAAACTACCTAGTATTTGTTTATTTATTTTAAAGAATTAGATGGTTCTAATCACGTATAAAAGGGGAAAGGAAGAGTAAGAGGGTGGAACAAAAAGGAAAGGAAAAAAGGAACACTGACTGCAAGTTAGTAGTAGTTTATAAGAATGACCCCACCCTACATGGCACAGAAGCCTGGTGACTCCTCAGCAGCCTTCTTGCCTCCCACACAAAGCCAGTACAGCTGCTACCATATGTCACCCTTGGGTGGCAAGTTCCCTAAATTTTTCTAGAGAACTCTTCACTGCTAAAATAACCTTACCATAACTCTAGCTTCAGAGAGGAGGAGCTTAATAACAATAATCAAAAGAAAACACAAAAATATTCTTTAAAAGTTAGGAAAAGATGTGAGAGGTAGTTCATAAAAATTTTCAGAGGGAAAAACAATTATGATAGCCAGGAACAGGACCCGGATGATCAGGTCAACCAAATTCATGATGACACCTCTAATGCCATCAGTAGTCCTTATCACTGATCTGAATCAAGGTAACTAAGAGGTCACAGGAAATTTGTATACTATCTTAGGGCTTTAGTTGGTTCTGGAGCTTAACTCATGCTCCTACATGTAGCCTGCCACACTGAGTGAACTAAACACCTGAATATTAGAAATGAACTGACTTTTTCCAAGTGTAAGTTTGAGAAATTCACCAAGTATTAAGCACAGCTGGAATTTTTCTGGGAATGGTGATCTCACTAGTACGCTTTTTAACATATGATTTATTGTAACAGATTGGGTAGCTATCATATACACAATTAAAACAATAGGCTTTTGAAACTAGGAAGGCCATGAGATTTCTGTAATCCAATAACTCAGTGTTCTCCAACCCACAAGCCCAAACCTACAACTTTCTTAGAATATCATTAGGAAGATGGTATCAAAATGTATCCCTTCTAGAAGCTTCTACTGAGGTACTACCCCACTTCTATGGGAATTGGCTGAACACTTACTTTCACCAGGATATCAAAATACCACCAAGTCAGCTAGAGGATCCCCATTTTTCCCCAAACACATTAATAATTTTTAAGACAGTTTTCCTCTCCCCCAAAATCATCAGAAAGCAAAATTCCTCCAAAAATTCTAATCCCTTTGTCCACCAACCCATTTTCTGAGAGGAGCTATTCAAAACATTTCAAGGAAAGGAGACTTGCCTTTTGAAGGTAACTTGAACCATTTCTCCAACTTGCACAAAAATGAAGGCTGCATAAATCTAAAGTTTTTGATAACTCCATTTAGAAGATAGAATATAAATAGTATTGAAAAGTTCAAATGAGACTCTCCTCAAAATAAACCCTCTCTGGTCAAATCTCAAATCTCAACACAAGACTACATTCAAGAAACTACTTGTGTGGAGTTTCCCCTCTGCTCCCCACATAGCTTTCTTGAGGTATAAGATAAATAACATCGGAGAGATAGGATTCCCATACCCCAATCAGCAGTGTTGTGGTAATGAAGCTATTCCTAGCATCATAGCTCCTATGGTCATAGATTTTGAGTAGAAAGGGACCTTAGGGGTCATTGAGCTATAAACTTCCACTTTGATGATGAGGAAACAGGCTGAAAGACATTAAGTGACTGCCAAGGTTTTTATGTAGCTAATAAATGTCAGAGGCAGAAATCAAACTCAGGCCTTACTGACTTCAAATCTAACATTCTATTCACATTGAAAAGGCCATTTCAGGTCTCCATAAGACCAGCTAACTGATAATGGTATGGATAATAGGAAAATCTAGCCAATGTTTATTAATAGTCTTTCTCTTCTTCACAGTGAAATGGGTACCCTTGAGAGAGGAAATGGAATTGGGTTGGGTAATAATGCAGTAGGGTAGGCAGCCAGGTTCCAACTAATGTGAAAAAATTAATACTCTGAAGTGGTTACATACATTCAAATTTGTACTATTTGAAGTTATAATTATGTAAAATATAGTAATTAGTTCTAGTCAATTGGAAATGGGTAGTGCAAATTCAAATAATACAACCACTTCAGTATTTGAATCTAGTTCTTCCTGTCTCCAGACCAGTGTGATTTCCAAGGAATATGTTTGCTTCTTGCTTTAATAGTTATTGGTTGGCAAAATATATATTTCAAACTTATGAGATGACTGGAAAGAGTTCCAGATTTGGATTCATAGCACATAGGTTCAAATCTGACATAAAAATAACAACTAAACAACTAAACTAAAAAGCATATGACCTGAAGGATCTTTATGTATTATTATTATTTTGAGGTCCTATTTTCTTCTGTATTATTTTATAAAAGTCTTGCCATATTAAATGAGATAACATCTATAAAACACTTAATATGGTACCTGGTACATAATAGGCGTTTAATAAATATTTATTCCCTTTCTCCTTCCTCCCACCCTGTTTCTCAGAAACGCTCTATTTATTTTTTTACTGTATAATAACATTCCATTATATTCAGAAAATACAATTTGTTTATACACTTCAAAATTGACGATGAACCATTGTCTCTACATTTTTATTATGAATGGTATATTATATATACATACACACATACACATAGATACAAATTGATACACACATATTCTAGATATACATGTATATTTATATATGTGTGTATACATATAAATGTGTGTGATTGTGTATACATACATATACACATACACAATAGACTTTTTTCTGTCTTGGACTTCTCTAGTATATAAAGATTATATTTTAAGAAAAACACCAAATGATAAACCTAATCATATCTCAGGAGTGATAAAGATGTGATGGTCATCTCCATAAATAAAGTTCTATTCTCCTTCCGTTTCCTAAGTAATCTACTTAAAATACAATTTATGTTTCCAATGCCTGACATAGGACCTGCCTCAAAGTTGATACTTAATAACTCCTTGTTGATTAGGGGATTTATGTCCACTCCAAATTCCCTTTTAGTTAAAAAAAAAATCTATTCAACCACATTCCTTATGCATTCTATCCATTCTTTGCTTCATCACCTTCTTTGACAAGTCTCACTCTTTCATGAAAATTCATTTTATTATTTGACAGCTGTAATTGATATGAAATTAGTATATTGATTAAACTGGAATATTTCTCCCTGCCTGTCATCTTCATCTGCAGATTCTAATCCTGCTTTTTGAATCTTTAGGAAACACACTTATTTCCTACTGCTCAGTCAAATATTTGGACACAGCTATCATGTTCTTCAGAAATCTTTTCTCCAGGTTTAGTCAATCAATTAGTCAATCAATTAACAAGCATTTTTAAGCACTTACTATGTGTTAGGCACTATGCTAAGCTCTGGGGATACAAAGAAAGGCAAAGATACTACCCCACCCTCAAGGAATATTATTAATAAATAATATTAATAATAAAATTAATTTAATTAATTTAATATTTCTTTAAAGATGCCCTTCTTGTCTGTGTTTCCTTTTCAACTTCTATGCATTTTTCTTTTAAATGCATTAATGATACCTTTTTCCTTCTTTTTCAGAATCATTGTACTATATTCCCCTTCAGAAAACCAAGGGCTATCTGGGGTGGGGAACCTGTGGAACTGAGGTCACATGTTGTCCTCTCCCTCCCTAAACTAGATAAATCCAACTTCAAAATAAAGAAAGAAGTTGAGGAGGTGAATAGGATTTTAGAGAGAGTAGGTATGACAAATCTCTGGAGAAAACTGAATGGGGATAAAAAGGATTATACCTTCTTCTCAGCGGTACCTGGCACATACATAAAAAGTGACCATGTACTAGGCCATATAAATTAAAGATATTTATAAGCATATGAAAAAATTCTCTAAATCACTATTGATTAGATAAATGCAAATCAAAACAACTCTGAGGTACCACATTTCACCAGTCAGATTGGCTAAGATGTCAAAACAGGAAAATGACGAATGCTGGAGAGGATGTGGACAAATTGGAACTCTCATGCATACCCTTTGACCCAGCAATACCCCTTCTGGGGTTATATCCCAAAGAGATCATAGAAGTGGGGAAAAGACCCATATGTACAAAAATATTTATAGCAACTCTTTTTTGTAGTAACAAGTAATTGGAAATTAAGGGTGTGCCCATCAATTAGGGAATGGCTGAACAAGTTGTGGTATATGCATGTTATGGAATACTATTTTGGTATAAGAAACAAGGAGCAGATGAACTTCATATTTACCTGGAGAGGCTTATAGTAACTGATGCTGAGTGAGAAGAGTAGAGGCAGGAGGCATTTTTACATAATTACAGACACTACATATGTGTGATGACCACTTTTGATAAACTGGACTCTTCTCAGCAATCAAGAGTCACAAGTCAACCCCAAAAGACTCATGATGGAGAGAGATGTTTACATCCAGAGAAAGAATTGAGTTTGAACCCAGATTGAAGCAAATTACCTGCTCTGTTTCTTTCTCTTGTTTGGTTTTGTTTCCTCTATCCCATTCTTCATTCCATCTGTTACAATCCTTCTTTATAACCTGACTAATGCCTAATGTGAAAGTATTTGCAGAAACTATACTTGATTGTATGCCTCCATTGAGGGGTAGTGGGGGAGGGAGAGAAAATTTGAAACTGAAGGAATTGTGGTAATGAATTTTGCAAACTAAAAGTAAACAAATTAATAAAGACCAAAAAAAACAAAGAAAAAGGGAAAAAAAGATGAATATTTGCCATTTCACATACAATCATCCTTTTCTCTTCCACTTGTACATGAAAATGCTACTGTGTGTATTTGCTAAATGAATAATATAAAAATGACTTTTTAAAAAGTGTGTAAGGAATCTAGAATACTAGTTTGGGGTAAGGTTTTGGAGCACTATAAAAGAGAAGAGTTTATATCTGATCCTGTAGGGAATAGGGAACCGTTGGGATTTATTAAGGAGAAGGACATAGTCACATGTAGCCTTAAGGAGAGAGGAGTGATTAGAGAGTAAGAGACAAAATATCAGGCCATTACAATAATTTAGGTCACAGGGACTAAATTGAGAAGGTAGCTGTAAGTGGTTGAAAAAGAGAGAGGGAGAGAGATCAAATGACAGAGATGTTGAAAGAGATGGCAAGATAAGGCATACTGGTTTTGTGCTGTGAGGAAGAGTGAGAATTCCAAGATAATACTGTGGGTAATTGTGAATTCTCTTCCAAAGCTCAGATTCTATGAAATTAACATTGGAAAATTACTTATGTAATTCATGAGAGGTGACTGATTTCTCCATTTGGACTTGATAACCCAGCGACCCCTTCCAACTCTGTTATAATATGGTTTGGTTAAAAAGAACAATAAACAAACTGGAAGCAAAATGTGAATGTGTAATACGACCCTATGTTAAGCATACATCCAGATTTCTTAACAGCAATTGACATGCCAGTCGAGTAAACAATTGAATATTATGATCCTAATGTTCCAAGGAATTTATTTTCATTTCTGTTATGTTTTTCCTCACCTATGTGGAAGAATTTCTATTTTTAAAATGGGCAAATAAGAATTTTTGATGTTAATGTCTGACTGGGATACTATTATCACAAAGGCTGCATGGCACTTACCTTCAGTTTTTTTTTTTTTATCATTTGTCACATTCTAAAATTTTCTGGCAAAAGTAACAAATGAGGTGGCAGATTATTCTGTTTTTTGTCAGCCTTCACCTTTTATCTTGTTACTTCCTTAATTTCTCTTGCATTTAGATGAAATTATATTGTTTGCTCTATCTTGACTAGATGTCAGTAGCATCCTGATTGAAATAAGAATTTATTGAACACTGTGTGCAGAGCACTGTACCAGACACTGGAGGAAATTCAGAATGTAGACAAAACACAATCTGCATCCCCATGCAGTAAAATATAAACATAGATAACTATGCTAGATAATGATGTACAATAAAGCTAAGACACTGGGGAGGTTGTTTAAGACAAAAGACTTCAATTCAGTGACAGACATAGGGAGATTTAAAAGAGAGAGAGACATCATGTTAACCTGGGGCACTTTTTTACTTTTGTTAGCTGGCTATAGTGGCTCATTACTTACAGCAATGACTAAAGGGCTGCCAGAAGGACATTAACAAAGAGAGATATTCTTGTCACTGCACTAGAATATACAAAAGTGGAGATAGCCAACAGGTGACCCTGAAGAAGCCCTAAGAAGCTGAAAAAGAGCACTGTACATTACTCAAGATATTATTCAATACTGAACTACAGACCCAGAAGAAGGTGTTACCAGTGTGGTATATAAAAAGTTTAAGAGACTTAGTTTCTAAGAAATTAATCATTTCATTAATTTTGGCTAGTGAATAATTAATAAAAAGACTTGTCATTTGGTCATATCTCATATGACCTTCTCTTATGAACCAAAGACAGATCATGGAGGCCTATTGATGTTGATGTGTCCTTGGAAGAGTGGGTCTTCCCAATAGACAATAATCAACTCTGATTGGTTGACAATAAGAATAATGAATACTATAATGAGAGGTGGACTTTTTCTAGCCAGGGGCTGGGGAACATGCTTCTGATCACTCAGAACCCCCTCTCCAGGGCAATTCTAGGCAAAGGGAATACACCTCCACTTAGATTTTAATTTCACCTAGACTAAAATCACTGTACCTTTGATCAGATCTAAATTTTCCCAGTGCCATGGAGTCTGAATAAGATTGAGGAAAATGTTAAATTCAATCTTATTACCAGCCCTATCCTTCAGGGACTGCTTTGACTTAATAGAAAATGAGGTAATAGGAAAGGAAAAAAAAATTGAGAGATATAATCATTTCTCTAAGCTGAAGGCAGAAGACTTGGAGAAAGCTTGATGATGACATCTTTGGAAGACACTGGTGTTCCTGTAATGGAGAAGGCTTGAGTTGCCTCTCTACACATGGGCCCTAGCCCTGTGTTTTCCCTGCTTGTGTGCTTTCATATACAATACTTGTGTACCTACTGCTTCCCACTCACAATATGTGTAATTATAGGAAAATATGCCCAGATAAATTGGAGTGCTCAATTTCTTCTTTTCTTACAACTGAATACCATTTATTTGAATTGGATCTTTTGACTGACTAGTAAAAATAAGCATAGTAGTGAAGGTCAGATAGTCATGGTTTTAAGTAAATTCACACCCACAGAAGAACCTGAAGAAACTTTTTCGGGTGTCTCATGTGAAAAAGAGGGTACTCTCAAGTACTTCATTTTGTGTACTTATCTGTAATCTTTTCCAGGATTCTTTCATATATATATATATATCCAGTTCTAAATATAATGCCTTTCAGGAGTAATTGCTTAATAAATACATGCCTAACTATCACTAACAATAAATACCTAACTGTAGTGTATATATGTATATGTATATATGCATGCATGTATATATATGCACATACACAATACAAATACATGCATACATATATCTATATATGTATATATCTATCTATATATATGTATGTATATATCTGCTATATAACTATCAAATGAGGTAATAAAAACACTTAAATTGCACTAAGGTTTTTGGGACACATTTTGTCTATCTGTGTCTATAAACTCCAATACATAGTTAAAACTATATCTCTCTGCCCTTTATCTCTAGTTTATAACTTTAGATGTATCACCTCTATCTGTACCTGCATCAGTATCTACACATCTGTATTTGTATTTATATCTATAATTATCACCTTTATCTACATACATATCTATATAATGATATCAATATGACATACATACTTATTTGTGTGTGCATGCACATGTGTGTGTGTTTGTAAGAGCAGATCTGAACCACAATGAATCTGAATCCCACAATGGCATAAGTCAAAAAAACACAGGAGAGATGACCTAAGATTTTATCATGAAAGTACAGCTTGGGGACTTGTTCAGCATTCCAGTAGACCAAGAAGTATTTTGTTTTTTGCTTTAGCAACCCTAATTGTGTTCTCCCTTGGATAAGGGCATGTGGGAGGTCTTTGTTTCTCTTCTCTTTTTTCAGGTTTAAAAAAAATTTACTTTTAGATAGATATTGTTGTGGATACAGATATGAAGATACCTATATATTACAAATCATGCATTAGCATATGTGTATATATGTATTTTGTGTATATGTGTATGTCTCTATGATATACAAAATGTATTTGTAAGTCTGTGTGATATACATGTGATATATGCATATAGGATATATGTATATATATGTGTGTATGTCTGCATGATATACACAAATATACATAAAATCAATTTGGGATGGACCCTTGTAAGCACCATGGCAGAAATGAGCCTCCAAGAACTTTGTCCAATGATGTTTTGGTGATGACAAAAGACCAAGATCACACAGCAGAGGTTTCTCCTGGGAAGATTTTTCAAAATGTACATTATAGAGGAGGATATGTAGAGTAATATGCTGGGAAAGGCAACTTTGTTGCTTCATTGACTGAAATGGAGCAGCTAGGTGGCACAATTGATAAAGCATTGGTTCTGGAGTCAGGAAGACCTGAATTCAAATCTGGTTCAGACACTACCTATCTATGTGATCCTGGAAAAGTGACTTAACCTCTTTTTGACTTAACATACTGGAGAAGGAAATGGCAAGCCACTCTAGTATCTTTGCCAATGAAACCCCAAAAGGGGTCACAAAGGGTCAGACATGATTGAAAACAACAAAAGAACAAAATTTACTTAAATAGAGGATTCTTCCAAAAAAAATGGATAATCTGGTATATAGAGCAGTGTTCCTCCAGATTGCTTAAAAGAAAATGTCATATAGACAGAATAGATAAAGACTATTTTGTTTGTAGCTATTAAAAGCAACAACAAGAGCAGTATTTAAAATTGGGAAAAGATATGGAAGATTGATCATAGACAGTCTGTGATCAACATGAGACTATAGGATGTGTCCATTTTTTCAGAATTTGAATCACCCTTTGAAGAAGTATACCCATCTAATCCATTTTGGACTCATCTTAGATTAATTGTGGATAAATTGTTTGACTCAGACTATTGTTTGAGAAGTCACATCTTTCTTTTGAAACTTAAAAAAAATAAAATCAATTAAATAGTCCATTTCTGACCTTCATGTTTGTTAACAATTTGAAAGATCAAAACACATAGTAAAGTAGTAGATTTAGAGCCTGGGTAAGGTGTGGGGAACCAACACCATATATGGCCTTCTGGGTCCTTGGGTGTGGCCTTTCAACTGAGTCCAAATTTGATACAACAAGTCCTTTTATTTAGGGGATTTGTTCTGTGAAGTTTGGATTCAGTCAATGGGCTATACTTGAGGACCTAGGGGTCCACATGTGGCCTTGAGCCTCTAGGTTTCCCAACCCTGATATAGAGGAAGGGAAGGTGTGCAGCTTACCTTTAAACCAGGAGTCAATAAGAGTTATTTTGGAGAAGAGGTATGTGGGAGTTATTTGTACACTCCTCCACATGACCAAAAAGAAGAGTTTCTGGACTCTCAGTGCCTTGACCCAGTCCTGGACAAATAGCAGTAGGAGCACTTTGCAGTTCCATGTGCTTTCAACTACATTGCCCCAGGGGAAAAGAAACATACAGTGAAGTAGTAAGAGGCACTGACCCTTAACCTTCTACAGAAAGGAGAGTTCTCAGTAAATTACAGCCTTGGCATTGGTAAGTGATAGGACCTCAAAATTCATGAATTCTGAAATCTACTCTTGTAAAGAGTAAGGGAACTTGCTACCTAGTGACATATGTGGTCCCTTTAGATTGAAAAAAAGAAAAGTAATTTCAATATAAACAAAAAGATATGGACCAGGGGCGGCCAGGTAGCACAGCAAGTAAGAGTACCGGCTCCAGTGTTGAGAAGACCTGGAGATCGAATCCTGGGCTCAGACACTTAGCACCCACCCAGAAACACCTGGCCGTGTAACCTTGAGCAAGTTACTTAACCCCAATTGCTTAGGGGCGGCCAGGTGGCTCAGCGAGTAAGAGCACCGGCTCCAGTGTCGGGATGACCTGGATCAAATCCGGGCTTGGATACTCAGCACCACACCCAGAAATAATAACTGCCGTGTAACCTTGAGCAAGTTACTTAACCCTGATTGCTTAAAAAAAAAAAAAAGATATGGACCTTGTCATCCACTATTAATGTGAATTATAGGAACAGTGTAGGGTCAATTGGAAAGGCAGTGGCTGACCAGAAATCACAAATACATTTTCTTTCCAGGATAATCCAAACCCTTGGGGAGGTACTAGACTGCTACATGAGTTTCCTAGAAGAGAAAAAAGGGACTTATTGTGATGTTGGGAAACTTTCCCCATAGAACCCAAAGTCCATTGTCCTTACCTGTGATACTTAGATCACAAGGTAGTGAAATAAATATGAAAGACTGAATAGGCAAATGAGAGAAAGACTCAGTTTATTGGTGTAAAGCCAAGCAAAAGCTCCTTTCCAGAGGACTGCTGCTGTGAGCAGCTTTAAGATTCTAATCACATATTATAGTGAACTCTCTATTTTTTCAGCACTAAAATAAAGCAAAACATTCACAGAAACTAAAGTATAGCATTCACAATATTATAACATAATAACTTATCACGAAAATGGCCACATAGTTTTAAACAAAAGATATCATTCAGTAAGTTCTTAACTTAACCATCCTTAAAGAGCAAGCCTCCTTAAGGGACACAAAGTACAAAGGTCATATTTCTCCACCCCTAGGTAACATTTTCTTAATCTCTCAGTCAAAAAGTCTTCTTCTTTATTGGCAACTACTTTCCAATCATCCTTAACTCAATCATCTTTAAGAGGTACAAGGTACAGAGCACAAAGTTCTCCCACCCCTAGACCACAGTAAATTATAATCTTCTCAGTCAGCACTAAATACCCAAGGAGAGGTCTTTTCATCCTGACTTGAGGCTGGCTCCCAGATTCCTCCTCCCCAGATCCCAGAAACCCCCAAGGTTTCTCTTACATGGGTCCAGCTTCTGCCTGAATCTACCCAATTATCACCTGGATTCACAGGAAGGCATCTCTCATCCAGTTCCTCATCTGGTTCCATGTTGAAATTAACAGTGTCAGTCCATCTCAAGTCTTTAGCAGTTTCTGTTTCTGGGAAGACAAAGCTTAAAAGAGCCACAACAACATTCATGTACATTGCCAGCACCATAATCAATTCACTTTCTGCCTGTGAAATCAACACAGATCCACAAACAAAGTCTGAGAACTCAACATATATCATCAGTATAGCCCCAGGACCTCTGAAACCCTCCTCCAGGACTTCTCTAAACAGACAAGAAGAAAATCCTCTTTCATGGCTTCCAATAAGGTCCCAGGGCTTCTGTAAAAGGTATTACAAACACAAGTTAACAAAGACAGAGAAGACAAACAGAGTGCTGGGATACCACAAGTTTTCTCCTTCTCAACTCTGCCACCACAAGCTTTCCGTTTTCAGTTCTGCTATCTCCCTGCTTGTGCTCAGCTTTTTATCTGGTCATTAGCTTCTCCCTTTGCACGCACCTCTTAAGTCCTTCCTCTTCCTGTCTTTGGCAAGTCCCTCCCACTGTGGGTTTCACAAGTTCTGTTTCTTAACAAAGACTTGATATAATCACAGGTAAGGCTCAACTGAAACAAGGTGTTAAGTACTTCTTTGCTTGTCATTACAGTTGGTGATGGGAGGGAGCTATTTCATGTACTATTGAGAATACTTTTTTTGCATTGTTTTTGCAATGTACATTGAATGGAATTATGGCTATTGTATACCTAGTATTAATTCTTTGTTACCTTGAGTGCTTACATGACCCTTTTAGTTATATACATAAGATCTATGGGTAACTAGGTGTTGAAGTGGATATAGTACCAAGCCTGGAGTCAGGAAGACTCTTCCTCCCCACTTCACATCTGGCCCCAGATATTTTTTAGCTTTGTGGCCCTGGACAAGTGACTTAACCCTGTTGGCCTCAGTTTCTTCATCTGTAAAATGAACTGGAGAAGGCAAAGGCAAGCCACTTCAACCTCTGCCAAGAAAACTTCTGGTGGGTTCCTGAAGAGTCAAAAGTGACTAAAAACCATTGAACAAGTGAAGTTTTACAAATAAGTTACATATGAGATACATTTGCTGATTTTCCAAAGGGAATTTGAGTGGGAGCATGAGTCAAAGAGAGGATTTTTCTTGAAAGTAGCCTATGTACTGAAAATTATCTGTGTAAGCATTGAGCTTCAAGTACTGGAATATGGGTTAAACCAGGAAATGAAAATATTTGGTAATACCATTTGACTGAGATATTATTATCACAGGCCCTACATGGCATTTGCCTTCAGTTTGATATCATTTGCTATATCTTATTACAGTCTATGAAATGTAATAAATAAAGTGGCAGATTATTCTATTTTTCTGTCAATCTTTATGTTCTCTCTGGCTGCTTCTACATAACATAATCCAATCACTTTGGGGAAGAAATATATTGTTTCTCTGCTATCTTGACTATTTATCAGTAACTTCATTCAATTTGAAAACCTTTTAAATTTCTCTCTGTCTCTGTCTACGTCTCTCTGTCTCTCCCTGTCTCTGTCTCTCTCTGTCTGTCTGTCTCTTTCTCTCTGTCTCTCTCTCTGTCTTTCTCTCTGTCTCTCTCTGTCTCTCTGTCTCTCTGTCTCTCTCTGTCTCTCTGTCTCTCTCTCTCTCTCTCTGTCTCTCTGTCTCTGTCTCTCTCTGTCTCTCTCTGTCTCTCTCTCTGTCTCTCTCTCT
>NW_027185764.1:55297715-55329523 GCF_028583685.1 Petaurus breviceps papuanus | reverse complement strand
TCTCTCTGTCTCTTTTTCTCCCCCACCCACCCCAAAGACCTGAATTAGGCACTAGAAGAAATTCAATTTTTAGATGAGAGACCCCTTCTCCACTCCTGGGGTATAGTCTAGTAAGACATACACATTAGTATTCATAATAAAAATTAATCTGTGAGATGTATAAAGTGGGATCCATCCCTCCAGAGCACACATGGTGATACCATATACTCTGACCCTTTACTAAAGGGCATGTGTGATCCTTCACTTATTATTGGATACTTTGCTGGGCTAAGGAGACTAGAAGACCTGGGTTCAAACTATATCTCAGACACTTACTAGACATGAATATAGAAAAAGGGAAGGAAAGGGAAAGAAACAAATGAGAAGGGAAGGCAAGGGAAATAAGCAGTTAGTGCTTACTATGTGCCAAGCATTCCGCTTACCACTTTACAGATATTATCTCATTTGATTCTTACAATAACACTATGAGGTAGGTGGCATCATTATCTCCATTTTACAGTTGAGAAACCCTGAAGCAGAGGTTAAGTGACTTTCCCAGGGTCACACAGATAATAAGTTTCTGAGGCTGGAGTTGAACTCAGGTCTTCCTGACTCCAGGCCCAGTTTCTTTACTCACTGAGCCAACAGTTGCCTAGAGTCATAATTTTTCTGATGCTTAATTTCTTCTTCCATGTAACAGGCATTAAAGATTGCTTCTAGGCAAAAATCTGTGATTCCATGATCTACCATTGGTTCATATGTGTATGGCTGTATGCAATATACTGAGGGGGGAACACACATGGGGGCGCATGACTGAGGGCTATGTTGAAGATGACTCAATCAGGAGCTGACCCTCAAAACTGTGATTTAAAATCCATAAAAAAGTTCCACTTACTTCTTTTGGTGATCTGACACCTTTTATGGGCAAACCCAGGCCAGTAATCCTTTAACTTTCACAAGCATCTTTTGGATATAGTAATCAAGGACTGACTTAGCCTAGTCTGATATCTAAGATTCTAGTTTGTAATGAAATAAGACACTTGCAGAGCATCTGACAGTTAACAAAAGGAAGTTTATTTAGCCATATCAGGGAAAGGATATCCAGAAAATATATAGCATTGGTCCAGTGGAATGAAACTTCCTTGGACTGATATTACCCACAATGATCTGCTTGACAAAAGTCTGAGGGAAAAGTCAAATGAATGCTCATGGCCTGACTTTTGTGCTTAGATCACCAGAAAGCTACATCATTGCTGTGAACATTTAGTCCCCTGGGTCAACTACTTCTCAAGAGGATTTCTATTTTTCTGTCAATCTGTATGTTCTCTCTGACTGCTTCTGCATAATATAATCCAATCACTTTAAGGAAGAAATATGTTTTCCTGCTGTCTCAACTATTTATCAATAATGCCATTCAATTCAATAAACTTTTCAATGTGTCTCTATTTTTATTTAGCCTAACACTCTACTAGTCACTAAGATAGATGCCAATTCTAGATAAGACACAGTTCCCCCCCATGGAGTATGGTCTAGTAAGACACATATTATGACTATAAGATAAGTTAATTTGTGATAAGTATATTGTGAGGTCCATCCCTCCCAGTATGCATCGGAGACTGGAAGGAGGGGAGACTCATCACTTCCAGATATTCATAAGCAAAGAGCATATGTGTATCTGCATGTGTGCATATATAAGTATATATATATATGTGTATACATGCAAATACAAATATATGTGTGTATATTTATGCACACCCCTGTGTGTGTGCATGCACATGTGTATGTGTGTGCGTGTATGTGTAGCTCAAGCTATGTTTGGCTAAACGGTTGGGGGGTTTTGTGACTTTCTTGAACAACATGAATCTGAGATGAATAGGAAATTCATCAATACCTTAAGTCTCCTGGA
Organism: Petaurus breviceps papuanus; assembly: GCF_028583685.1. NCBI lineage: Eukaryota > Metazoa > Chordata > Mammalia > Diprotodontia > Petauridae > Petaurus > Petaurus breviceps. The sequence continues at coordinate 55,327,638 of NW_027185764.1, read as the reverse complement.
AATTGAATGACCTCCCCCACCCAGCTACATGCATAAAAGAGAAAGCTGGTTATTTTTCTCATATTTTAAATATTTGTCCATGTGTGCTTATGAATCCTATATGTTTTAAGCATTTATGTTGTGAAAAAGGAATAAATAGTTGTACCATGCCTGATATCTACTACTCTGAATAATAAGTACCTTTTAAAAAAGTGAACCTGTTGGTTTCTTTTTTTTAAAGATTCAAAACATGGATAAACTTTGTTTAAGCTGTTTTACCCAGAGCTTTGAGATGGGGTCAATGAGCCAGGGAGAAAAGTGAGAAAAAAGCCTAATCTTCTCTTTTTAGGGTCAGGATATCCTGGGATCAAACTCAGATCTCTTTTAGCCCACAGGCAGAGCCTGCTGCATGGGAAGGACTCTTCAACCCACCTTGGGCTAGGAGTGACAAATACATCTGAGAGCTGTGCATCAGTATGGGATGTGACATCTGAGCAGAGACACTGTTACTCATTTCGGGACTAAAGATGAAAAGAGTAACATTTGAGTTGAACTTCAAAGAATAGTTGGGAATTCAAAAGAAAAAGGAGGGCTAAGAAGATTTTAGAGGAATAGGAAGAATTTGAGAACAGACACAAGGTATTATAGGAGGCAAAGAGTGTCTAGTTTTGTACACAGTGATTGGGGAAAGTAGTAATATGACATGATGTTGAAAAGATACTTCGGAGAGACTGCATATATATAAAAATAAATTTACAGATAGAGATAACCTAAATATATGCAAATGTATACATATACATATTCATATACACATATGTCTTTGGGCTACTATTTCACATATATACCGTGTTTCCCCGATAATAAGACCTATCCCGAAAATAAGCCCTCCCCCTACTGTGTAAGATTCCTCTAAAATAAGCCCTCCCCCGAAAATAAGCCCTATTGAGATTGTTACTGCAGTGAAGGTGATCCCCAGTGCTACACGCTACATTACGGTACCCTCTGTATGCACCGTCCCCCCCCCGGGTGAAATGCACGCCGCGCTCCGAGCAGCATCCAATCAGAGCTGCTGCATTGAGCACGTCATCCTGTTCTTTATTGAATTCATTATTGAATAAAGGTACATTTTTTTGTTCACATTTACCTGTTTATTAAAATTGCTGTCAATGTTCATTAAAATAAGCCCTCCCCTGAAAATAAGACCTCTGGTGTTTTTCTGTCCAAAAAATTTAATAAGACAGTGTCTTATTATCGGGGAAACACGGTAGATGTATATGGGTGTACATATAGAGACACATATATATGTATATGCTTTATTATTCTGGATACTATTCTTATGCATATATGTATATTTACACAGTCATACACATATGCATAATTATAGGCACACAAATATACATTCATACATACGTACATGTTCATGTCCCCATGAAGATCCATGCATATATATGTATCTGTGTGTGCATATGAAATAGTATCCTGAAGAATAATATGCCCCCTTCAAATATGGATGCTATTGCCTTCTCCCCTGAAACTACATATGTCTCCTTCTATTTCTTATTCACATCTAGTTTCTTACATGTTGTTTCCTCCATTAGAATGTGATATCCCTGAAGGCACATCCTGTTTTTACCTTTCTGTGTGTAATGAGGGGTCTGATATAAGCTCAGGGCAGCTAGAACTGCATCTCTCCATATACACATACAAAGAAGCTTGCTTCTGAAGGAAGTATGTGAACATTTGGGACAAAATTTCCCTGAGGAAACTTGAAAGCACATATTAACTTTCTATTATGGTATCACTCAGCTGATAACTTTTTGAAAATGAAGCTTTTTGATTGACTATGAGGCATTTAAAAAAGGGCAGTCATCTTTAGCACTTTTATTTTTAGCTATACTTGGTGACTCCATAGCTGACAGCATCTGGTAAGATTCTATGCCACAATGGCAGTGTCCCTAGGGCTTTCTCCCATTTGAGGCTCCAAAGCCCAAGAAAGAGGCCTCTATCTTGGCCTTTCTTTTTTTTAATGTTGTAAGTGAAGAGAGTGGAGTCTCCAATTTTGAGAATTTCAAAAGGCCAGGAGAGCAAGCCATACAGGAATTTAGGAGTTGGAGTCTTGGTTGGGTTTTATAGAACTGTAGCATTGATGCTCTAAGGAAAAAGAAATGACCTTTTAGAGTGACCATGTCTTACCTGGAAGTCATGCCAGGTCAGAATTGAAGCAGGTCAAAACTCCTGAGTTAATCATTAGTGGGATAGAACCCATGAATAGCACCTGTACTTTGAGCCTAAGCAAGATGGGGAGATTCAGTCTTAAAACATAAACAAATAAACAAAGAGAAACTATGAGAACCATCAGGACAGCTGTGAGAGATTGTGTCTATGTTATGGACTGAATCTGATTCAGTTGAGATAGCCTCTCCAAGATATTTTTCCTCTTCCATGGTTCCCAGGAGAGGGGAAGGCACTAATTACCCCAATATAATTTTGACAACTAGATCTCTCCTCAATTTCAATCAAATTTCATGGAAATTATACTATCTAACAACTTTTACAGAGGGATATTTACTGGGAAGACTTAGTAAGAAGCAGTACAAAAATCATTGGGACTAATAGCCCACTCTCCTCTGTCACCTTGGGTTTTGGGGAGAGTAGGCTCTTCCATAAGTAGTATCTACTAACTTTCTCTAATACTCCAAGTTCTTTTTCAGGGGTTGAAACAGGTGATGGATAAGATCCCTTGCCTTCAGGACAGAATGTTTCAGTGCCTGGGTTGATCTCCAGCCATGTTGTGTTAAGTACTTTACTTCTCAGTCCTGGATACTCCCTAGGCCCAGGAACCTGTGTCTTCAAGGTCACATGTGGCCTTGTAGGTCCTTTGGTACAGACTTTTAAATGAGTCCAAGCTTTACAGAACAAATTATTTTATTAAGGGAATTTGTGCTGTTGAAGTTTGAACTCAGTCAAAGGGCTGCACTTGAGGACCTAGAGGGCTACATGATGCCTTGAGTCTGCAGGTTCCCTACCCCTGCCCTAGGCTTTCTTGCTATAGTTACCAAGAGATTTTACTGTGAACTCCAGTTTCTGGACCTCTGTTGACTTTTCTGACCTTCTGAAGATCATAAGACCACAATCTGGGCAGCTAGGTGGCATAGTGGATCAAGCACCAGTTCTAGAGTCAGGAAGACCTGAGTTCAAATCCAATCTCAGACACTTAGTAACTAGGTGATTCTGGGCAAGTCACTGAGTTTCCTCATCTATAAAAATGGGGATGACACTATCAACTAATTCCTAGGGTTGCTGTGAGGATCGAATGAGATTCAGCACAGTGCCTGGCATATAATAATCACTATATAAATATTAGCTATTATTATTATTCTGTCTGATACTCATTCACATGAGTGAAAAGATTCAAAGGCAGTAGAAAGAAAAACACATGACATCCAGACAAAAAAAAGAGGGGGAGGGCCTGAAGTCTCTCTGTCTTCTAAAGGCCCTATCAATTCTTCTCCTTCCTCTCTTGAAAACCATTAGGAACGACAGTTTTCATCTGTTCAAAGCCTTTTGCACACATGGTCAGTTACTGCTCAGGAGCTAATTAAAAGGTTTTTATCACTTCAAAGTAAGTTGCCTGGATACCTAAACATGTTCTGGGTTGGGGAGGTAAAGGACCCCTCTATCAGATCACAGATCAAACTTGTCTTACCAAGCCTCCAGGAAGCTCCTGCTCAAGTATAGCATATTGTATATTCATTAAGGACTGGGCCCTCAAAGAACAATCCCCCCCATGACAAACAATAAAACATTTCTCTGAAACCCTTCCCAGAATGAAAGTTTTGAGGAGGAATGATGGCAGATACTTCTGAGCCCTGAGCTTGATATGTGGCTCTGGGCCATGATTAAGTAGTCATTATACTCAGTTCCATGTGCCCCACCTAAAACTGTCATCTTAGCCAATGACCACTGGCGAGCTGATAAGCTATAGCAACAATAAACAAAAGCAGATATAACAAAGTCATAAAAAGTAAGCTCCATATGCCAGACATTGAGAAAGTGCCAACAGATTTGTTAGGAAAATAGAGCTCATTCCCATCAGAGGATGAGGTCAAAAAACTAGTAATTTTGTACCCATGAGTAACAGAAAAAAATTGTATCACACAATTCAATTGAAAACTATAAGAAAATTAAGATTTAATTTAGTTCTTCTTAGATATTAATTATAAGTCAAACCTTTTACTACTTTATTATTAAGTAATCTTCAAGTCTGAATTTCACATTGCATCCCTAATAATGGAACCTATAATAAAGACTTGTATATAAATCTTTACTGAGTCTATATTTTTGTTCTTAAAATCGACAAGAAACAAGAAATTATTAAAAGTCCTAAATATTTCAGATTGGCAAAAAAGATTTCCTCTCTGCCCAAAGAAAGAGTTGGTGAGTATGTTGACTGCATTACCAAAGCACTATTTAGTATCTTAAGCCCTGCATATTTGTATCAATATATGTTTAATATAATATTAAATGTAGAAATATTTATATATGAGTATATCTGTTCATAAGATTAGAAATATTGAAACATATTTGCATTCAAATGAATTTCTATATGTACATATATCTGAAACATATAAGCTTATATGTGTGTATATGTGTTTATATATGTATTTGCATATATCTAGAGAGAGAGAGACAAAGAAAGAGAGAAATGGATGGATGTATATTAAAATCTTCTAAGCAGATGACAGATATGTGATACAAGGAATAAATATAGACCATTATTAAAGTGGAAATAAACATCTCATTGGAAAAAAAATAAACCTTTTTTTTCTCACCAAGAGTTATTTAATAAGTAAGAAAAAGTGAGTAAGTTCACCCAAAGAGTTGAAATTTAAGAAACTCAAGAAATTACAGTAGGTACATGATGAGTTTGATAAAGTTCACCAATTAGGTCAGTCAGAGTAGTTAACTCTGACTAGAGAAAACAATTTTCTTTTTTAGCTGTGAACTGCAAGAAAATTATTTTTAACTCCATTTTCACCTCAGAGGCTTGTTTTGTTGTTGTTGTATAAGAAAAGATATCTGAACTTCACACTTCTGTGAATATATAATTACTGTAATGCACAATGAAGAAAGAGCTGGAACTAGAAAGCAATGTAAGATCTCAAACATAATTTTAGATAACCCAGGGAATGTCACAGAAACTTTTTCTTCATTTTTCTATTTGAGATTTTTGCCCTGAGCACTCCCAAAAGGAACTGGGAAAGCTTGCAAATTCAACATAATTTAAAATGAGATAAATGACTACAAAAAAGTAGCAGAACTTATCTAAATAAAGGAAAGGTAGTAGATGATATCAGGCATCTGATGTGAAATGTGGTGTGATGTTATTGAAAGAATATTGGATTAAGAGTCAGGAGAGCTGAGGTCCTGTCAGGGTTCTTCTACTAACTAGTTGTGTGATTCTGAGTTAGTCACTTCACTGAGGAGTTTTCTGCTTCTAGGTGTAAGGACAAAAGGAACAACTCACATTTATCTAGTACTCTATGCTTCTGCAAAAGCATTCTTTTCACAACCTAGGGAAGTAGAGTACATTAGTCTAGGTATCTAGCTGACATGTCTAGAACTTTATAACTTATGAGGCACATTAAATACATTATTCCATTTGATCTTCAAAACAATTCTGTGAGGTAGGGAATGCTGGAATTGTTATACCAATTTTACATAAAGGAAAAGTGAGGCTAAAATTAGTGAAGTAAATTATCTATGATCATACAGCTAATAAATTTAAAAGTTGCCATTGTAATCCAGATTTTCTGATCTCAAGTCTAATGATGCTTCTGCGATGTTCCTCAATTCAATTAAATCATATATCAAGTGCTAAGTCCTTGAAGCTAAAGAGGAAAAGGTAAGCACATTAAGCGATATTATTCTTTCCATTTGATAAAAGAAAACAGATTTTCCTGAGGTACTGAATTTGCACTGTGGTCTCATATTCAGTATTTGACTAGGATGAACACTCAGACATATCTTTACCAAGAAAGTGATAAGTTATAACAACATCAGACACTAATGACACAGGGTCCCTGGTCTTCCTAGGTACTTGCAGAAGCATATTTTAGACCTACTGAAATAAACAAACCTGCTCAAAGATGATGTCTTCCCAGGTAACAGAAGCAATGACACTCCCCTCTCTGGAACAGCTTTTTTCCCTTAGATGTTGGATGCCACATAGACTTGGGTGACAATGAGGGGGCTGTTACTGAGATATTTTTTTATAAAAGCAAGGCTGTGTAGGCTGTGATAGACAAGATTAAGCTGGTGCCTCAAGTTCAAGATTGGAATTAAATGATATATTTGTAGTCCATCTAAGAACTAAGAAAAGGATAGTTAATTAGCCATAGTAAGGGAAGATCATTTAGAGAAAGAAGATTATATTTAGCCAATGAAACCATATCAATTCAGCTGAGCACAGATTCTTTGTGTCTGTGTTGCTAATAGTGGTCCACTGGTCAAGCATCAAGTTGATGCTGGAGCTCTTTTCGGCTTTTTTTGTACTCAGTTGCCTGGGAATCCATGTCAACTGCATAAGCCTTAAACCTCTGTTCTGAGCTAATCAAGTCTCAAGGACAGATTCAATTTTCTTTAATGGAAAGAAATATTTATATATTTCTTTATACATATATATATTTTTATATATAAATATATAAAAATCCATTCCTAATGGTGGAGGTGGTTGGCAGATACTTCTACTAGTATAAAAGGTCGATATGACTTGCAGGTATATGTCTTTGTTCACTTTTATGTGAAAAATTTGCCTTTCAGTCAATTTTCCACCCTGCAGCCACCCTAAGTGTATTTTTTATCCTGATTCTATGTAAACAAATTGGATTTAGTGAAAGTAAAAGCAGGGCCTTGTCATAACCCATTGCATCCCATCCCTTGGTCTCGGCCATAAGTGGTCATCTCATGATAACATCATAACTACAATCTGGTCCTAGTTATATAATTTGACCTGAAGGCACAGAAAATATATCTATAGGTTGGTGTGCTATCTCTCTGTAAGAGATATTTTGTCTTCTTATACATCCATTTGGCAGGAACAATGTAGGCAGATGGAGAGAAAAAAATTCAGTACTCAGTAATGATAGAAAAAAGGGGTGAGGTAATCAGGAGGTTTATGACAGTGTAACATTGAATTGATTATTTTTTGGGTTGAAACCAAGAAGGGAAAAAATGAAGTCACAGCAGAGGTAATGGCCAGAGAAAATTTTAGAGATAAATGGACTAGAGATCAGGATTCAAATGAAAAATAAAATAGGTGAGGCATAAGGAGACATGGAATGAGAAAAGATTATGATCAGATGGAGGCATATCAGAGTTTTCGATTAAGGAAGCAGATAATTTGTGTGTAATATCAGGATAGAAGGTGCAACCATCCATGTGTGGAGCTGTGACCATCCTTCCTCAAGCCTCCCATGGCCCATCTTCCCTACACCCTCTCAGTTGAGAAATCTGCATCATATTTTACTAAAAAAAAATGAAGCCATTCTCCCAGAGGGCCCTTTGTTTTCCACTTCATTCTCTTCTCACATCAGTCAGATGGCACGACCTGCTCCCTCATAATTATCTCATATAAATAGGCGACCCTTCTTGTCACCATGATATTTCCCTCTACCTACACAAGTGATCTCACAGCATCCCATTCCTCAAACACATTGCTCCATCTTTTATCCCCAGGCTCTCAATGTCTACTCAGTTCTGTACTGACTGCAAGCATGCTCATGTCTCCCCCATCCTCATAATGTACTAACAAAACCACAAACCCTCACTTAATCCATCTAGCCCTGCTAGGTTTTGGTCAATATGTCTCCTCTCTTTTGTAGCTAAATTCCTTGAGAAAGCTATCTACACACCCACAGCTAATAAATCATTATTTGAAAACGGGTGGTTTCTACTACACCTTACAGAGCTTAGGTCCAGAAGTTTGTGTCTCAATCCAAAAACTGAGGGGAAACACAAACACACGCACACATACACACACACAGAGGCAAACAACAAAAAAAGAATAAGCTTCACAAGTGTTGACTTTTTACTTTGCTGTAAAAAAAGAACCCTTTTTGAATGTCATGAATAGAGTGAAAATATTTTTTAAATCCTTCTTGGGAACCTGTGTTTTCTAGATATTCACTAGCACAAGGAAACTGTTTTGCATACATATGTGTTATAATAAAAACCTTAATGAAAATCATGCAGCTAATAAGCAAATTACTTTTTATAATTCAGATGATCTTGATTGACTGCATGACTTGCAAAAATTTTAAAATGGGAGAAATGACTGAATTCTGTGACATTGTAAGACTCCCAGATATTGGTTGCAAATGACCTTCAAGTTACTGATCCTAATTACATTCTGTTTTCAATTCTTCAGAAGAACTGAAAAAAATTTTAAAATATTTTTTAAAACCCAGGCATGATGTTAACACACATACAAAATAAAGTCTACCCAAATTCTGTAATGTATATTGCTACTGTTCTTGAAACTATGGATTACTAACCACTTTAATGATAATTAACAACAACCATAATGAATAATACTAGTAAAATTGTACGTGTGTGTGTGTGTGTGTGTGTGTGTGTATGAGAGAGACAGTGACAGAAAGACAGAGACAGAGACAGAGGAGAGAGAGAAGGCTACCTACAATGGTTACCTCCACATCCTTTACTCTTACTCTCTTTCGTTTACTCTCTATAATCTGGTTTCTGACCTTATTATTCAACTGAAACCTCACTTTCCAAAGTCACTAATGAGCTCTTGACTTTTCTCCATCCTCATCCTTAATTTATCTGAATCCTTCACAGAAATGATCTTTTTTGATGAACTCTTCTCCCTAGGTTTTTCAGGACACAGCCATGTTGTGGTTCTCTTCCTAGTGGCCTGGCCAAACCTTTTTAGTTACCTTTGCTGGATCATCATTCAGATAACCTTCCTTTTCCTGCAGGACTCTGTCTTGCTGCTTCTTCTCTATTTGTACTATTTCATTTGGTGATCTTATCAGCAAACATGGATTTATTTATTATCTGTAAAATGAATGATGAGAATGAATCGTGCTGAGGACTTCCACGAGCCAAGATGACAGAATAAGCAGGAAATCACTTGAACTCTCCCATATTCACCTCCAAACAACTAAAGAATGGTACCCCAAAACAAATTCTGGAATGGTAGAACTAACAAAAAGACAGGGTGAACAGTTTTTTAGACCAAGACAATTTGAAAGGTCTACAGGAAAGGTCTGTCTTACTCAGGAAAAAAAAGGGTGTACAATACAGGGCAGGTAGCTTCCTAGCAAGCCAGGAACAGGCCCTGTCTTAGCAAGCTAATAAGAGGCCTTGATACCCAGCATAGCATCAGGTAAAAAAGCAGATGCCAGCATCAGGCCCACCTATGTGCTTCAGCACACTACCAGTGAGCCACCAGACCCCTGCAGCAACACACAATGCCAGTCAACTCCTAATTCCACCACCAATTCAACACAGCACCAGGCAATCTTCCAGACCCTCACAGTCTTGGCATAGCACAAGGATCCTCACATGCCTCAGTGCAGCACACCAATACAGCATCAGGTAAATAGCCAGGTACTGCAAACCCCAGTACAAGAAGTTTGGGACAGTGCCCCTTCTATCCCAGTAGCAGAGTTCAGCTTTAAAAGTAATGAAATAAAGTGTTCTGGGAAGATGACAGAGTTGGTCAGATAATTCCAAGCTTTCAAAATTTTCCACCATAAAAGGAGATAAAATAGCACTTTAGGGCAAACAAAGTGTGAGTGGAGATAAATAAGAATAGGGGCACAACCCCAGTCTTCCTGGGACAATTTGAGAAGATCAGAAGAAAAATCTCAGGACTAGGTTTGTTCCCTATGAAGAGTAAATACCTCCAATCTATTAACAACAAGTGGCAAGGTTTAAACAACAAGCCACTAGTCTTAGGGTTGGCTAGGTGGAGAAGTTGCCCTGGCCTCAGTCCCAGCCACAGGAACTTTTACCCCTGGGATAGTGAGGGGATTTGGGTGTCTGATCCCAGGAAGAAAGTTGGAACCTCTGCTGACAAGGAATACCAGACCCAGCTTGCTGCAAAGAATGGCAGGGATGAGAAGAAGCCAACACAAGCCTGGTGAGTGAAGAAGCAGGGGGACAGAAAGTCCCTGACAGTGACCACTTACAGGAGATTGGAGGTTTGGCTTTGGCTCCAGGTTAGAGGGGAGAAATGAAGATCTGGGGCAAGAGACACCATTTCCCATATGCTGGGGGTAGAGGTGATTACAAAAAATAAGTTTTTACCACAAAAAATGCACAGGCAAAGGAGAAAGTATCCAACCATAGAGAGCTATTATGGGAATAAAGATGACTGGGGTTCATCTTCAGAGGAAGATATTGAAGTATAAAAAAAAGTGTAACATCAAATGGCCATTTGCCCAAAAAGAATTCATAGAAGATATTTAAATAAAAACTTTAAAAATCAAATGACAGAGATGGAGGAAAAAATAAAAAAATAAAAATAAAGAATCCAAGAAAAACAAGAAGGATATGAAAGGAAAGTCAAACAATTAGAAAAGTAGATTGAGAATCTTAAGGAAGAAAACCACACCTTGAGAATTAAATTTGGGCTAAGTGAAGTCAGCCAAATTATAAGAGATCAATAAATAATTAAACAAAATACGAATAATGAAAAATAGAAGAAAAAGTGAAATATCTTATAAGAAAAATAACAGATTTGGAGAATTGATCAAAAAGAGATAATATAAAAATAATGGAACTAACTGAAAGTGATGATCAAAAAAAAGTCTTCATACCATAATACAAGAAATAATTTTTAAAAATTATCCTAAAGCATTATAACAAGGGAGAAAAGTAGAAAAAAGTAAAACAAATCATCAATCATGCCTTAAAAGAGGTCCTATGAGGAAAACTCATAGGAATGTCATAGTCAAATTCCAAAATCCCCAGCTCAAAGTTCAAATATTAAAAGCATCATGATTAAAACAATTTAAATATGATTGTGCCATAATTAGAATTATACAAGATCTAGCAGCAGACACATTAAAGGACTACAAGTCCTGGAATGCAACATATCAAAGAGAAAAAGAAGTGGAGCTTTGGTTGAAAATATCATACCCTGAAAAGTTAAGTATTATCCTGGATGAAAAAAATAATTAATATTTAATAAACTCTCAGACTTTCAAGATTTTGTTTAAAAAATCCTGAAATTAATAGAAGATTCTACATAGAAGAACCAAGAGAAATATAAGGCACATAGCAAAAACTGATTATAAGGGATTCATAAAGAAAGACTGTATACTTTTTATATATGTAAAGTGTATGTCCGATATTCTTATCAATAATTGAGTAACTTATAAGAAAGATTGGGTAACCCTGAGTATGATATGAATTTAAAAACTAAAAATATTTAGGAATAGTTAAAAAGAGTAATCATGTTATATAAAAGAGGTAAAAGAGGAACAATTGAATACAGAGGAATTAGATGGGGGAGGAGGGCTGGTAGTTTTGGTAACCTACTTTCATCAGGAATGGGTTAAAGAGGGAATCATACATACATACATACATACATATATATATATATATATATAGTAGATTATAAAAGTCTTCTAGTTTCAGAAGAAATAAAATGGTAAGGGCATAGGGAGGGAGAAGAGGACAGGGAAGGGATCTTTAGAGGGGAGGGTGAGGGAATACCTAAAAGAGGGTATAGAACAGTCTTTAGATTTATGGGAATGAGATAATAGGGCAAGGATCCTTGGAGGAGGTAGGCAAAGTAATAGGGGGCAATGTAAAGGGTAGAAGTAAAGTAGAGGAGGCAGGAGGGAAAGAAAACAAGAGATATGCACAAACATAAAAACAAGGATAAGTATATGTCTATATATGTAGATATATATGTATATGTGTATGTACGTATCTATAGTTATAGAGAAACATGTCTAACCTTTATTGTAGCCTTTGGGGTTGGGAGGGGAGGAAAAAGAACAAAGTAAAAAGTGCACAGTAGTGAAGAAAAGAAAACTTACAGGTTAGCAAAAAAAAAATGGGCAATTCTCAACATGACATATATGATTTATCATACAGGTTTTCTTGAAATGAAAATTTATTCTTACATATTTTGAATCCTCTCTTATATTCTGCTATGTGCACAGCATGCTTTTTTTCTTTCTTTGTATTTAAGTTTATGATATGTTTTTGTTTATTTTCTGTATTGTGTATTTGTGTTCTGGCCCTTGAGTCTAAATAAAATTTAAAAATATAATAATAATGAAATAAGCTGGAAAAGATGAGCAAAACACAACAACAAAAAATAAGAGCCTAACCATAAAAAGTTAATATGGAGATAGGGAAGATCAGGACACAAACTCAGAAGAGTTCAACAGTGTCAAAATACCTACATGCAAAGCCTCAAAAAATATTGTTTATTGACCTCAAACTGCAAAAAGAACTCTTGGAAGAGCACAAGAAATTAAAATGCAAAAAAAAGAGGTAGAAAAAATATTGTAAAAATAAATGCCAAAAATTCTTTTGACATGTGGTTGATGGAAAAAAACTATTTTAAAAAGTTATCTTAGTAAGTGAAGCTCTTATCTTGTTACCCTACCTTCTCAATAAACTCCCGTGGCTGACTATTACCTCCAGGATTAAATAAAAAGTCTTCTGGTAGTCCAAGTCCTACATAAACTTCCCACGCAGCCCCTACATTTCCAGTCTTCTTATGCCTTGTATCCCATCTCTCTCCATGTATACTTAATGATGCTAGCTTTTCCTTGAACAAGAAACTCCATCTCCTGACTCCAGGTATTCTCAGTGGCTGTCCTTCATTCATGGAACACTGTTACTTCTCATCTTTACTTCTTGACTTTCTGACTCCCTTCAAGACCAAGCTAAAAACCTATCTTCTATGGGAAACTTTTCCTGATTTCCCTTAATTCTAGTGCCTTCTCTCTTAGTTATTTCCATTTTATCTGGTATATAGCTATTTGTACATAGGTATTTGCATGCTGTCTCCACCAATTAGACTGGAATCTCTTTGAGAACAGGGAATTTCTTATGCATTTCTTTGAACCTTCAATACTTAGTACAGTAGTTGGCACACCATAGGTTCTAAACCAATGTTTATTGATTGAACAAAGTAAAATGAAGGAATAAGTCATGGGATTTGGGAAGACTAAGTAACTGAGAGTTTAGAAAGTTTAAACTATGACTCCATTATCCTACAACTGGGAAGATAGCCAAAGGATGTCAAAGACAAAAATAAAAACCTCACATAAACAAAAATTGTCACAATGTAAACTTTTGGTAGCACAAAATAGGAAACAAATGATTGAGGAATAGCTGAATAAAGTGAGCTGTATTAAGACCATGTGAAAAATTATTGTGTCGTGAGAAATTATGACCCTGAAGAAATTAGAGGAAAAAAAAACTTGAGAAAATGAACTGATTCAAAGTGAAGTAGAACCTAGAGAACAATTTGCAAAAATTTACAGTACAATAATGTAACTGAAATCAGGATTAAAAGGTAGCCAAACTCCTAATAGAATGACGAATCTCACTTCTGGAGAACAGATAATGAAATATGCCCACTTCTTTTCAATTGAAAAGTCAGGGATTACAGGGACAAAACAATGCATGCACTGTCAAACAGTCACTATTAAGATTATTTTTTTTCCTGTGTTGACTTTCAATAACTCCTATTCTTTGCTATGGGAGGGGAGTGTTCAGTTGGGGTGAGGAAGGAGTTTTATTTGGTTTATCTCCAAGATTCTTATTAGTTCTGGAATTTTCCCATCCTATTTTGAAGGGAATTAAGCTAAATTGTCTAAAAGTTTTAATTTGTGGGGAGGGGGAATAAGTAAATGGAAAATGAAAAAGATAAGCAAATTAAGAAATACAGAATTACATAAACTCACATATTGAGCTGAAATCATTCTAGTAACATAATTATAAATCCTTCTTACTAGAGCTAAGAAATCTAATTTCCTGTCAATAGGGTTTTCAAGGCAGATATTCCCTCTGAATTTTCTTTGTTCTATTTCCCTAAAGTGCTGGGCCCTAACACAGCCTGAGAACTTGAAGCAGACACTGAGACAGTTAGGTGGTACATAGAAAGATTTCTGGGTCTAAAAACAGGAAGAACTGTGTTCGAATCTGTTCTCAGATAGTAGCTAGCTTTCTTAGACTGGTTAAGTCACTTAACCTCCATTTGCTTCAGTTTCTTCAACTGTAAAATGAGGAAAAAATAACAGCAATTACCTCAGAGAGTTACTTTGAAGATCAAATGAGATATTTAGAAAAATGCTTAGCACGGTGTCTGGTACATATTTGATGTTATATAAATACTGACTTCAATGATTCAGTAGTAACATATGTAGTGAGGCCTCATGTGTTGCAAGTGGATTGTTTCCCACTTGGAGCATAGAGGTATTGTTATGTTGCTCAAAGTGGGGAAGAATAGACATCTCTAGACCCTTCTCAGGGCCCAGGAGAGTTTAATTCCTTCTAGGAAAGGAAGTTCTGCTTTCTTCAGTGAGGAGGGTTATTGAGTTAGAATTATATCTTTTTACTTCCTTAAATATTATTAGTCTAAGGGATGTGAGTTGCAGGTTCAAGGTAAACTTTTGATCACCATTTCAGTATTGGAGGGTAAAGGCTACAAGCTTTATATCTGAAGCTGACACCTTTCCCTCCAAACATCAGATTTACAATGAACACACCTATAGCAAAAGAGCAAAGATTTATGATTTATCCAAATCATAGCAAAAGAGAAATCAGAAAAATTATACATAGGAGAGAATACACCAGATAATACAGAATGAAGGAGATCTTCTACTGGGAATAAAGTAGTTCAGCTCAACAAAAAGAAAGAATCCCAGATCTTACCCAAGGAAAACTTCTGCAGAATTTCTAGTGTTGCAGGCTAGGGATAGGGACATGATGGAGACTGACAGCTCCTTTCATGTCAACTTCTTCAGTCATTTCTTTCAGCAGCCTGAATTGGGGTTAGCATTTTACATCTTTCCTCTCACAACTGGGTGGTGACAACCATAGGCATACCCAGGATGGCTGCTAACATAGGTTCCTAGATCTGCTTTAAGAGGTCAACAATATTTTTTTAATTACATTCACTAGTTCAGGGGAAAATTCAGCACCTTGAACTTCAGAGAAAATACAAACAGAGAAAATACAAGCAAAGAAATAGAGACCAACAGACAGGGCCCTGACTGCCAGAATAAACTATATACTTTAAGTATATTCCTGGATTGAGAGAGTCTTTAAATCTGAGCAGTCAGGGAGCTGTAAACATATGGCCACTCAGAATCTTGACCAGAGAATCACAAGATCCTTCTCATAAGCATATTCCCAAAGCAAAATAACCAACTCAAAGTATATATACACTTCTCAGAGACAGGAGATATCACAACCCTCATTACCCAGAGCCTAATTAGAAATTAGCAAAAGGTGTAAAAGCCTTCCTACAAACAAGCCTCCCCAAAGCAAGCTTCCCATAATGGGCTCCACATGAGACCTATTAATGGAGGGGGGGGAATTTTAAACCCCATTAACATTATAAGCTGGAAACCAGAAGCACCCAAAGCAAACAAGAAAACTCAAAGATTGAAGAACTCTCCTTTCTACCCCTATCAGCCAACTCTGTCCTGCACTTTACACTGGTATGGGACACTGATCTTTACATACCAGTGGGTTTAGGGACTGGAGTTACACATGATTTCTAATACTTTCACTACTGTTGTTGAAGCAGGGATTGTGGAGCGCATAGAGATTTATCAAACATCAAATATGCCACAGTCATCCATTGCATCCTGGGCCATCACTGGTTATCTTGACTTTTATATTGCCACTGAATTTCAATGACTCTGGGAAGAGAGAGCGAGGTTGATGACTGTCCAACTCTTCCTCACTTAAATCCAATTCACACACAAGTCAAGACATCACCCCGTGATGTCTTTGGCCTTCTGAAAAAAAGAAAAGATGAACAATAATCCTATTCTAATTGCCCATCTTCTCAATGCCCCTTTTAAAATATGTCACCCAATTGAGAATCCACTATAGTAGATATTAATAATCTCTGGATTGAGTACAACAGAACTATTGTGCCCTTTGATCAGATGTACATACACATGTTAATGTATCAATATATTTTAAGATTACAATAACCTCGGGGCCAACCTCTAAGTTTCCCAAGGGCTCTATGGGATTCAAGAGAAAGTGAGGTTTTTTTTTTACATTTAAGATAGATTAGTTTAGAAGTATGTACTATTTTTTATGCTATAAAGCTTGATGTTCTTGCACTATTGTGTGGTTTGTCATGGCCTTGAGCTGGCTTGGATTAGCTTTATTTTTTTTCAGGTAGCCACTTATGATGTTAACTTATATTAAGTTTGCAGTCAAGTAAAAACCCCAGGCTGTTTTCACATGTATTACTGTTGAATCTAGGCTCCTCTACCTTGAACTTAGTAATTGATTTTCCACATCTAAATACAGAATTACATTTATGTCTCTTCAATTTCATCTTGTTTGTTTTTACCCATTGTCAGAATGAAACTATTAGCACTATTTGTTCTAGAGCAAAAATTATCAAAATTTTTTGTGAATATTATAGACACTTTTGGCATGTGGGTGAAATCTGTGACACTCCCTCTCAAAATGTTTTTAAATATATAAAATTGAGAGAAGTCCAGGAAGATGGCAGAATAGGTCAGAAAATTCCAAGCTCTCAAGATTTCCACCCACAAAAAAAGATAAAATAGTGCCTCAGGTCAAACATAGAGTGGTAAAAAATAAATAAGAGTATGGGCACAACAAGGGTCCTTCTGGGTCAATAGAAGATCTGAAGAAAATCTCAGGACAGGATTTCATACCTGTAAAGAGTAAACATCTCCAGACTGGGTACTGTGTCTGCTTAAATAACAAGTGGCAAGCCCTGGGGTTACTTGGATTGGGAGGCTGCCTCAGCCCCAGTCACAGGAACATTTACCCCCAGGGTCATGAGGGGAGTTGGACATATGAGCCAGGGAAGATTTAGGGAACATCTCCTGATAAAAAATGTCAAACCCAGCTCTACTGTGGAGACATGACTGGGGCTCAAAGGAACCAGCAAATGTCCTATAAGTACTGAAGGAGTGGAGCAAGGACATTGCAGACTGTAGGTCAAATGTTCACTTGCTCAAAAAGAATTCATGAAATAACTTTAAAAAGACTAAAAATAAAATGAAAGAGATTGAGGAAAAACTAAAAAATGTAAGAACACTCCAAAAAAAACAAGAAGCTTATGAAAAGAAAATCAATCAATTAGAAGAAGGGATACACAATTTTAAGGGAAAAAAATGACTTCTTGAAAAGTAGAATTGGGCAAGGGGAAGCCAGTGAAGTTATGAGAGATCAAGAAATAATAAAACAAAAAATAGAAGAGAAAGTTAAACATCTTATAAGAAAAACAATTGATGTGAAGAATAGATCATAAAGAGAAAACATAAGAATAATCAGACAATCTGAAAGCTATTAAAAAAAAAGTCTTGATACAATAATATCTGAATACAAGAAAGTTGTCCTGAATTATTAGAAACAGGGGAAACCTACTTTCATTGGGAATGGGTTCAAGAGGAAACAATACACATATATCTAGAAGAGTATACAAGTCTCTAACTTCAAAAAGATATAAAACATTAAGGGGATAGAGAGGAAGGAGAGGATAAGGGAGGGATCTCTAGATGCAAAGGTGAAGGAATAGGTTAAAGGGAGTATAGAAGGGTTTTTCGATTAATGGGAATGGCAGTATAAAGGAGGGATCATTGGTGGGGGGAGATAGGTTAAATAATAGGAGGGCAATGTAGTGGATAGAAGCAAAGTAGAGGAATCAGGAGGAATGGGAAATAATAGATATATGTGCACAAACATAAAAATAAAGATCAGAAGTAGAATTTGTTAGGAAAATAATGTCTATATATGTATGTATATATGCATGTGTATATATGTATGTGTGTATATATAAGTGTGTGTATGTGTGTATGCTTCTATTGATATATAAATATATCCACACTTAATTGTAGCCTTCTGGATTGGGGGAGGGGGGGAAGGTGGGGGGAGAACAAAATAAAAAGTGCACAGCTAAAGACAAAACCTACAAGGAAGCAAAGAAAAGATGTGTGGCTCTCAAAACAATGGTATTTATTATATAGGCTTTCTTAAAATGGAAATGTATTACTATATATTTTGATTCCTCTTATGTTCTGCTGTGCACATGGCATGCTTTTTTCTTTGTTAAATTTTAATATTTAAGTTTATAGTATGTTTCTTTTTCTTTTCTCTTTTGTGTATTTAAATTTTAGTATTTGAAATAAGAGAAAAAATAAATATATGAAATAAAATACATACGATTACAAAGAAAACCAAATTATGTTGAAATACACATCAAAATACCAACAAAACTAACTCATAGACTCCAGGCTCTAGAATCCATATTCTAGAGGCAGCTGTGGAGTACTGGACAGAGGGCTTATAGGCCTGAGTGTCTCAAAGAACTGGGGTCAGGTCCAGGCTTTGATACATATTAGATAGAACTCTCTAAGACTGCAAGTTGTAGAACAGAGGATGATCTGCTTTGATAAGAGGAATTTCCTCCTGTTGAATTCTCATCCCAAGTAAATCACATATCCAGTCCAAAAAAAGTGAAATCATGATGATTCTTAAATGTTAAGTTAAATAGAAGTGCTCTGTAGAAAATATAGAAGGACAACAACAACCAACTAAGATTAAACACATTTTAATAATGGAGAGGGGAGGGGTAACTAGGTGCCACAGTGAATAGAGCCCCAGCCATGGAGTCAGGAAGACCTGAGTTCAAATTCGACCTCAGACACTTAACACTTACTAACCATGTGACTTTAGGCAAGTCACTTAACTCCAATTGCCCAGCCTTCCTCTGTCCAAAAAGCTAATAATAATAATAATAATAATAATAATAATAATAATAATAATAATTAATAATAATAAATTATAATAATAATGGAGAGGGTAGAATAAAAGAACAAAAGAATTGCAGGTTGCCTTTGATTGGCAGACTCATATGGATTAATTAATATCAAAGGGGGTCTCTAAAGTCATTTTATTTCTATTGTTTTAGGAATAAAATTTCTGAGGAAATAAAAGAGATAGTTCACAGTTTAGTCTATTTCATTGGTTATTCCCTGGGACTATTGTAATTATTCCAATCATTGATAATGTTGCTTAGATTAGTCAAATTGATGTCTACAATAGAGGATGATTTATTACATTAATAAGGTTCTCATTTCAGAGGTGGGTGAAAGGAACTAAAAACAGATATGATTATTCAACAGAGAAGTTTAAGCCTTGTGGCACACTCTATTTAAATCAATAAGTGGTGATTTTTATTAAAGATCTCTGTGGGCTATAATTTTTACTTTAGTTTGATTTTAATTATTAATGGATCATAGATTTGAAGCTGGGACTGAAAAGTTGTATCATACAAATGGTTTCTTTAAGTTTTGAGGAAAATGACGATGAGGTCCATAAAAGGGAAGTGACCTATCCCAGTTCACACAGTTAACAGATGGTTAACATATACTGTACACACATCCTCAGAATCCAAATTCAGTACTGTTCATGGCACCAAAAGTATATAATTTTATTTACTATTTTTATAACAATTACTGTTACAGAAAAAAGTGAATTTGAAAAATGTTGCAACAAATATGATGTGAAATATCTTTTTTTTTAATTTTAACAATATTTTAAATAAAATAAATTCTCCAAGACACCAATTTGGGAGCTCTTTCTCTAATTCATAAGTCCCCCTCCACTTCTTTTTGGTAACAAAGTCATTAGCAAAGAGCTCTGATCTTCTCAGTGATGGGGTGCTTGGGATCTATGTCTGTAAAATCAATTTGTAATATCAGTTTGTAAAATCAGTCTTTAAAATCAACTTTCCCCCTGCCCAGCCTCAGAGCATTAACTGCCCCTTCCCCCTTCCAGCACTCTGCCCAGCAACAACTCATGAATTGTTTATTTCTGCTTGGAACAATAACAAGCTACACCTATGAATCGTTGACTAAACCATCTATAAACATTTTAGCTTAGGCAAATGTTATCTCCCCTTAGTAAAGTTGCATCTATGAATCTTTCAATGCACTATCTATAGGTTAACTCCTTAGCCAATTATTCACATACTGAGTCTCTGTTAGCTTTGGTTCCCAACATCCATCTTGTCAAACATGACACTGATGGGTGGCAGACTAGGCACTTCTCAGTCAGCCCTTGACCACCAGCTGACTTAGTGACATTTCAGGCCTAAAACCACACCTCTAGGTAGCCCCCATTGGGCTATTTCCCAGTGAATTATGGGCAATATGCCTGCATAGTTGACATTAAATGTGAATGT
The DNA here is from genome assembly GCF_028583685.1 of Petaurus breviceps papuanus. Taxonomy (NCBI): domain Eukaryota; kingdom Metazoa; phylum Chordata; class Mammalia; order Diprotodontia; family Petauridae; genus Petaurus; species Petaurus breviceps. The sequence continues at coordinate 55,307,189 of NW_027185764.1, read as the reverse complement.
TCCTATAAGCACTGAACACTCCTTGACTCCTCTTTAATCCCACCCTTACTCACCTAGTTAGCATAATTGACATCTGATTTAGTGTCTTGACTCCTTAAAACTATACCTGTGACTTCTTTAATTTTGCAGATTCCCTAAGAACTCTTGCCTGCTGTACAGGACAACATTAAACTTTCAGGTTCCCTAAGAACTCCTGCCCACTGTAAAGCGTAACAATAAACTTTTACAATCCTGACTCCAAGTTTGCTTGGGCCTACTGAATTCTTTCCAGACTGAATCACAGGGATTCTAGTCATTGATATTGTTCAGAGTTCCTGTAAAACCTATTGCCATCCCCCATCATCAGTATACATTATTCAAAGCAAATCTCAATAACAGTTCCAGAAACTTAATTTATCAGACCCTGGAATGTGTCAGTTCGTTTGTTGGTTTCTGTCTGCTCTTTGAAATAAATTCTTAAATGATAATTTGAGCACATTAGAAGAGAAAAAGAAACTAACCAGGATGCCCTCAATAATAGTGGGTGAGTATGGCAAAAACCAGTGATGAATACATATCACATGATAGGGTGTGGAAAAGTGGCATCTAGAAGAGCCCACTCCTTATTGCCACTCATTCAGGTCCCAAATCTTTCTGCTTGAAGCATGTAGTCAGGACTGTATAAGGCTATTAGTCATCTCCATTCATCCTAGCCTTGTTTTGCTTTGAAATGCAGTCCTAGGCAAGTGGTAAACTCCATCAGAGGCTAAATAAGGTGTAACATCAATAGTTAATAAATACCATAAAGGAAAGCTAGAAACAACTTTGAAGGAATTTGAAGGAACATTTAAAGGGGTAAAATCATTAATAGTCAAAGAAGTGAAGTCTTCCTGACCCTTTATTGATTTATCAGTGACATTATAGAGGGTATCCCAAAAGTGCTAGTGCATTTTATGGTTTAATTGCTTACAACTACACTTTTCAGACATCCTGAATGTGTGCTGCTAAATGATATGCAACATGGGTAACCAGAGGAGTCACCCAATCTACTGAAATGAAGTCCTTCCCATGGAGCACAGCTTGGACTCCAGCTCCTTTTGGAGGATTGCATACTTTGGAACCATATTAGAACATGCACAACCAACCACCCCAGTTTTCAAATATCAGCATGATTAGGTTTTGGTTTAAAATATGATTAGTCATTGAGCCAGAAGGGGATGCCCCTCACTAGGCCTTATGAACTGTAGACAGCTTTTGTCTCCCACTCTTTGGGGTCTTGTCTGATTTTAAAAGTATCTTTTTCTTGGACTTCAACTTACCCCTAGGGTGACTGAGCACATAGCAGTGGGAGTCATCATGTTATTGCTTACCTATGATTAAGAGAAGCTTTCCAGTCTCTGCCTGCCTTTTCTAAATTGTTTTTCTTTTCCTCAGCACAGTTTATTCAAAAACAATCCTGAAAAAAAAATTGGGTCTAACCTCCTCATTATCCTATTTCTTTATCAATTCAGAACACTTTTATATCTTGTTAGATATATATGTTGTTCAGTCTTTAACCCAAATCAGATGAGAGTAAGGTTCCAGTACCCTCAGCTCTCCACTCCTACCTGCTTCCTCTGCATCAGTTCTTCCTTTCATATCTCATTTATATAAGATAATTACTCCCTTTACCTTTCCTACTCAATTTTGTTTTCGGAATCACCTCATCATACTCATCTCAGAGCTAAGTTTTGCTTCAAACCACTCAAATAATGATGACAGTCTCAAGAACACTTGGGGAGGCCAGGTTGTGCAGTGAGTAAGAGCACCAGCCCCAGAGTCAGGATGACCTGGGATCGAATCTGGGCTCAGACACTTAGCACCCACCCAGAAACACCTGGCTGTGTAACTTTGAGCACGTTACTTAACACCAATTGCTTTAAAAAAAAGAATACTGATAACATTTTCATATATAAGAAGTAAACAGTTTGTGTAAGCAAACTATGAGAGCTAGGAATAGTTAACCAGTCAGATTTATGGAGAAGGAAAGATTTTGTGACCAAACAAGGGATAGAGAGCATTACAAAATGCAAAATGGATAATTTTGATTACATTAAATTGAAAAGTTTTTGTACTAATAAAGACAATGTAATCAAGATTAGGATGGAAGTAGAGTCCTTTAAAATAATGGATTGGGAGGGGTGGGGGGAGTCAAGATAGCAGAGTAGAAACAGGACTTCCACAGGGTTCCAGCTTCCATCTCCCCCACTTCATGTAAAAGTGGACTCTTAACAAGCTTTGGAGCTACAGAACTTACAAAATGACACATTGAAGCTAACTTCCTGCTGAGGACAGCCCAGCAGGCTGGCAGGAATTGGCCAGTGGAGCATTCTAGGAGCCAAGCCCAGCCCCGAAGAGGTCAGAGGTTTTAGCACCAGGGTGGGCCTGATCAACCACCAGCTGGAGAGATTTCAGATCACCAACAGCTGTGGTGGTTTCCAGAATTATCAACACATAGATGCTAAGGATAAAGTAAGAGGTCAGTGCAGTGTGGACTTTTGGATCTAGTAGTTGGGAGTATGGTTGGCCTTTATCCCTTGGAGGGAGAAGTCGCTGAGGCACTGTGACCATGCAGTATCAGCCACATGTGGCCGCTTCAGCTTCTGGCCTGCAGAGTGTAGGGGGACCAAACAACAAGTCTGAGGGATAATTTCTCTTGCTTTAACCTTCTTTGATCTGGATTGTGGTCTAGGGAGGAGACCCTAGGGTGTGTGACCAGCTTGCCAGACCTTAAGAAGCAAATAAGAGAAATGGAGGGAAAATTGGGCAGAGAAAAGAGAATGAGGCAAGAAAATTATGAAATGAGGGTCAACAGCCTGACTGAGGAAAATAACACCTTAAAAAATAGACCAACTCAAATGGCAAAAGAGGCTCAAAAAGGCAATGAGGAGAACAATTCCTTAAAAAGCCGAATTTGCCAGATGGAAAAAGAATCACAAAAGGTCACTAAGGACAATCATTCCTTCAAAATTAGATTGGAGAAAATGGAAGCTAATAACTTTATGAGAAATCAATATGCTATTAAACAGATCCAAACAAATGAAAGAATAGAAGGCAATGTGAAATATCTCATGGGAAAAACCACTGACCTGGAAAATAGATCCAGGAGAGAGAATTTAAAAATTATTGGACTACCTGAAAAGCATGATCAAAGAAAGAACCTAGAAATCATCTTCCAAGAAATTCTCAAAGAAAACTGCCCTGATGTTTTAGAACCAGAGGGCAAAATAGAGGTTGAAAGAATCCACCAATCACCTCCTGAAAAAGATCCCAAAAAGAAAACCTCTAGGAGTATTATAGCCAGGTCCCAGAATTCCCAGATCAAGGAGAAAATATTGCAAGCAGCCAGGAAGAAACAATTTGAATATTGTGGAAACACAATCAGGATAACCCAGGATCTGGCAGCTTCTACACTGAGGGATCGAAGCACTCGGGATATGATATTCTGCAGGTCAAAGGAGCTGGGATTAAAACCAAGAATCTCCTACCCAGAAAAACTGAGTATCATGTCTCAGGGGAAAATATGGTCATTCAGCAGAATAGAGGACTTTCATGTATTCTTGAATAAAAAAACAGAGTTGAACAGAAAATTTGACATCCCGATACAAGAAGCAAGGAAGCATGAGAAGGTAAACAGGGAAAAGAAATCATAAAGAACTTATCAAAGTTAAACTATTTATATTCCTACATGGCAAAATGATAATCAGAACTGATGAAAAATTTTCAGTATGAAAATAGTTGAAGGGAATATATATGTGTGTGTGTGTGTATGTGTGTGATTATGGGAGGTTATATGGGCATATGAGTGTACATATGTTTTCAGGTATACATAGAGGGCACAGGACCAATTTAATAGGAAGGGATGATACTTAAAAGGTGAAATTAAGAGGTGAGAGAGGAATATAATTAGAGGAGATGGGGAGAGACAGAATGGGGTAAATAAACTATCTCATATAGAAGAGCCAAGGGGAAATGGTTACAATGGAGGGGAAAAATAGGATGGCAAAAGGGAATAGGTCAACCTTATTCTCATTGAATTTGGCTCAGGGAGGGAATGACATACACGCTAAATAGAGTATCTCACCCTACAGGAGAGTAGGGGGGAAGGGCATGGGAAGAGGGATGATGGAAGGGAGGGCAGGCTGGGGTGGGGGAAGTTGGAAGCACCTGCTTTTGAAAAGGGACAGATTCAAAGTAGAGAATAGAACAAGTAGTAAGTTGGAGAGGAGGGAGGGAAATATAATCAGTCTTTTACAATATATCTACTATGGTAATGTTTTGCATAGCTACACATGTATAACCTATACTGAATTGCTTATCTTTCCAGTAAGGGTGGGTGACAAGGGAGGAAGGGAATGAATCTGGAATTCAAAGTTTTAAAATCAAGTGTATATATTTACTATTATTATTGCTGATTTACATGTAATTGAGAAATAAGGTATACAGATACTGGGGCATAGAAATCCACCATACCCTCCTGGAAAAGTCAAAGGGGGTATGGGAGAAGATATGGGAGAGAGCATATTGGAGGAGGGGATATCTTATGGGACAGCTATTTTGGGGCAGTGGATTGGGGAAAAACCGGGAGAAAATTTGTAACTCAAAATCTGGCGGAAATGAATTATGTAAACCAGAAGTTAATAATGCATTTGAAAGAAATTCTTTTTAAAAGGAGGGAAGTAGAAAATTTTGAAAGAATTTTTACAACCCATGTCTCTGATAAAGGTCTAAATTCTGAAATATACAAAGAACTGAGTCAAATTTCTAAGAATATAAATAATTCCTCAATTGCTAAATGGTCAAAGGGTATAAACAGCCAGTTTTCAGAGGAAGAAATTAAAGATATCTGTAATCACATGAAAAAAATGCTCTCAATCACTATTGATTAGAGAAATACAAATCAAATAACTCTGAGGTATCACATCTCACCAGTCAGATTGGCTAAGATGACAAAACAAGAAAATGGCAAATGCTGGAAAGGATGCATTATTGGTGGAGTTGTGAACTGATCCAACAATTCTGGAGAGCAATCTGGAACTATGCCCAAAGAGCAATAAAAAAGCGCCATACCCTTCAACTGAGCAATATCACTTCTAGGGCTGTATCACAAAGAGATCATCGAAGTGGGAGGAGGACCCTTACATACAAAAATATTCACAGCAGCTCATTTTGTGGTAGCAAAGAATTGGAAATCCAGGGGATGCCCATCAATTGGGGAATAGCTAAACAAGTTGTGATACATGAATGTAACAGAGTACTATTGGGCTATAAGAAATGAGGAGCAAACAGAATTCCTAATAACCAGGAGAGAGGAGAGCAGAAGCAGAACTTTCCCTATCTGTGATGACTAACTCTGATAGACTGGGTCCTCTCCATAATACTTTCATTTCCTTATTTTTTAATTTAATTTTTTTTTGTTTTTCTTTTGTTTTGTTTTGTTTTTATATTGTTAGAAGACAACTTCAAAAGACTCATTGTGGAAAGGGATAGTGAGATTCAGAGAAAGAACTGCAGAATCTGAATGCAGATTGTAGCAACCTACTTGCTCTCTATCTTTTGTGTTTTGTTTTGTTTCGTCCATTCCATTGGTTATAATCCTTCTTTATAACTTGACTAATGTTTAATGCAAAGGAGTTTTTTGAACCTATATCAGATTGCCTGCCCCTTGGGGGCGAGGGGTCAGGAGAAGAGGGAGGAGGAGAACATTTGGAACTCAAGGGATTGTGGAACTGAATGCGTGAACTAAAAGTAAATAAATATTTTTTTAAGAAGTAAACAGTTTGACCCTATTGAGTCCCTTATGATTCCTCTTTAATGTTTTCCTTATATTTCTTCTGTATCTTATACATCAAATTTTCTATTAAATTTTGATCTCTTTTTGTCAAGGTTGTGGCTCATCCTTTATCCTCAAAAAGGGCCATGACATCAGGAACATGATGCCATAATTTGCAAGTTAATTGGTTTTAAGTGAGGGAGGGCTGGACAAAATCACCAGTCTCACTTTCTCCTTCAGACCCATCTGGGTCCAGTGGCCAAATATAGATCAGGACAATTGGATATGGCCTAGGAGTGGGAGATCTTGACCTTTTTAAGCTAAGGTTTTTCTGAGTTCTCATTTTTGTCACAAATAAGTGAAAGTCTTTTCGTTCATTAAATGTCTTTTTTTCCATTCAGAATTATACACAATTTTACTGGGCAAGTTATTCTTGTCCATAATTTCAGCTCTTTTGTTCTTCAAAATATAATTTTCTAAGACCTATGGTATTTTAGTGTAGAAACTGCTAGATCCAGTGAAATCCTAATTGTAACTATATTATTTACATTTTCCCCCTTATTTTTTATAATAATTTTTCCTTAACATGTATACTTTGAAACTTATTCCTCTAAGTTTTCCTTCTCATGTCTGAGGTAGTAACAGCAGATTTTTTCTATTTATACTTTACCCTATTGTTCTAGAACTTCAGGGCAATTTTCCTCAATAATTTCTTATAATATTATACCAAGATTCTTTTTTTTCATTGTAACTTTCAAATAGTACAACAATTCCTAGTTTCTCCCTCCTTGATCTGTTCTCCAGATCAGTTGTTTTTTCTAATTAGATGTTTCCCATTCTTATTATGATTTTTCATTTTGGTATATTGTTTTATTATTTCTTGGAGTCTTATAATATCATTCATTCACCCTTTACCAATTCTAGTTTTCCCTTCCCTTCCCTTCCCTTCCCTTCCCTTCCCTTCCCTTCCCTTCCCTTCCTTTCTTTTCCTTGGGAAGGATATCCATGAGCTAAAGATAACAAACATACTTCAGAAAGCTGAAAGAATTGGAAATCCCTTGGTGTTCCAGGTAATAATTACAACCATGGGATAACCAATTAAGCATGAGAATATCTGCCTCAACCACTCATTAAATTTCATTTATGTATTAGGTACAAACAATGCAAAGATGAATGTGTTCCTGTACTCTAACAGCTTGCACTATGATCAGGAATAGAGAGGCGGGGAGGGATAAGACAGTAGCAGAAACAACTAAAATAGAAATTACAAATTTATATTAGATTTCTCTGTGGAGATTTGAATCTACAAAAGAAGATGGAAGAAATTGGGAATAAGAAGTGTCTGAAGGATAAGAAGGATTTCATGAAAAGAAAATTGACAGTGGGGAAAAAGGGAGGGGAGAGACATGAAACATTCTAGGAAGAGATATGAATATAGGACATACCAGGACAAGTCAAACAAGGACTTTGGGAAATGGTAAGTAATTAAGTTAGATTATGACACAGAGTATACAAAGGTGACTAAGATGCAAAAAGACAAGAAGGATAGATTGGAATCAGATAGTGGAAGGCCAGGCTAAAGACTTTGGACTTTATTTAGCAGACAATAGCAAGGCAGTGACAGTTTTTAAACCATATAGTGACATGAGAAAGTCTGTTCATAATTCATTTGGTGTAAAGTTGCTTGTGGTGAAGGGAGTGAACAATGACTTTGGATTTTCTAAGTGAGGTGAAATATTTAGAATTCTCATCAAAATGTGACAATTTCTGTTATTACATATAATATCTTTAAAATGTTTAACAAGGGTTTGTTTGTTTACATTTTTCTCCCTGAAATTAAAGTAGTTGTTTTTTTTTTACTCCTCCCTCACCACGACAAATTTTTAAAAATGCTACATCTCATCCTTTGATTCCCAGTGAAATTAAGGAAAGGAATGAATTTTAAGGTAAAAATTATGTCATGTTTTGGTCATGGTGAGTTTGGGTGTATCTTGTGACAAATAGTTAAAGATGACCATCTAGAAGAAAAAATTCAGGCTTCAGACCTCAGAAAAGAAGCTATGTAATTTTTGGAAAAAAAAATGTCAAAAAAACCTTGTTAAAATTATTTTTAAAATGTAATTTCTAATAACAGAGATAGTTATATTTAAATGGTAATTTTACTCACATTGATATGTAATTATGATTGTGTATCATATAATAATAAATTCTTCCTTCTTCATAGTATTTTGTCACAAAAAAGCCTGACATTCATTTATAGGAAGATGAAAAAATATGTCAAGGTAAATTTTTTTCTGTATATAAACAGCAGTGGGAATACCTTGATCTAATCATTTTTTACACTGAATTACATGTTTTTAATAACCTACAAAGGTAGGTTGAGGATCATGTTCCAACTTTTATCAGAAATTTAATTCACACACACATCTAAATTTTCTAAATTTGCAAGAAATACTGTTAGTAATTATCAGTGACTAATATTTTCTCTACAAATAAACCATTTAGTAGCTTTCAAGTGAAAAGAATACTGAATTCCTAAAAGTTTGCTTTTCGTGTCATGTATGTGTATGAAAATTAAGGAGAAATGTGGTATTAAAATCGTAGTTTAGGAAGTAAACAGATTTATAAAATCATGCAAAGGATGATAGCTACATATTTGAGCCTTATTCCTTAATAAAACAAATTAAATTGCTGGCAAAAAATGTTAGCAAAGTTACCTCAAAAAAATGAAGAGTGAAACTAGAAGGAAGATAACAAATAGAAGATGGAAAAGATCTGCAAAGATTTACATTATTACAAATAAACAAACACATTTCCCCATCAAAGACAGTAGAGTCAGCCTATCTGAAAACCAACATCACACCCCTTTTATGCTTTTTGAGGAAGTAGAAATGGAATGAAAGACAACAAAAATGAGAAAAAGCAACTGGACTAGAAAAAGTATATAAACGAGGTACATGCTTGAGGTGTCATGGCTTTGAAGGCATTGAGGCAGAAGTTTGGAAGGGGAGGGAGCAATATAAAGTATGGAGGGTGGGAGGAAAGCAACTTGTACCTTGTAGGATCAGAACACTGTGCTAGTGAAATCACAGATGTTTGTATTATCCCAAATGATGGCCAAAAAAGACAGACTCTAACCTTTGCATCTGTGCAGTTGGAGTTTACTTCAATGGAGATAATGACCCCATAATGAATTCAGGATCCATTTGGAGTATTGGACTCTGTGTGTGTATGTGTGTACATATTCACATTTATATGTATGTATACATTCACACACAATATATGTATACATGCCACATTTATAAGATGCCAAATAAGAGATTATTAAATTTTACATACTTTAATTAGTTTTTTTTATATATGTTCTGTTATCACAAGCTCTGTCTCTCCTGCCTCTCCAAAGAATTTTGGTGATTTGTTTGCTTTGGTAAAATGCATTCTGAGTTACATAAAAAGTGGCCGTAAACACCTGGATGTATGCTATAAGATATAGCAGAAAAAGCCTTGGATTGGGAGTCAGGAGACCTGTCAGGAATTCTTATTTGACCACAACTTAACATCATGATTTTTAATAAATTACTTCTTCTCTCTAAACTTAAATTTCTTCATGTATAAAATTAGAAAGTTGGACTAGACAATCTTTAAGATTTCTTTGATTCAACCTTCACACAGGAGTTGGAGGG
>NW_027185764.1:55291988-55297705 GCF_028583685.1 Petaurus breviceps papuanus | reverse complement strand
AATTGTACATACCAGAGTTGCAGTTTTATGTTCAATCTTTTTTTTCTATCCTACTATGTTATAGAAATACTTGCTTCATTTCTTAAGTTCAGAATAAAATAAATATTTTTAAAAGAAAGAAAATGCAAACATTTGCCTACCTCCAACACCATCACACCTTTCCATTGATAGTGAGGGTGATTTACTAATTAAGCTCTTTCTGTACCATTGATTACAGTTCATTCTCACCTAGTGGCTGTATATCTCATTGAAAGGCGAAGGATCTATTTTATAATGTATTTGATAATCTTTGATTTCTATTTCTCCATCTTTTGTTGGCAGAACCTTAGACGTGGAAGAAATCTTCATTTAATCTGACCTAGATCTGAAAAGGATGAATGAATGAATAAATGAAAACATACCAAGTTGTCCTCTTAACTCTACTTGAAATCCTCCAATGTGCAGAATCCCATTCCAAAGGAATGACTTTCATAGTAGTCCATGCAAGCTTTCAAAAAACTTTCAAAAAACAATCAATGCTGATAAATGGTTAACAGCCTGCTCTGGGAAAAAAAAAAATACTTGACACAATGTAAAATTAAACTACATTCTCCATCTCTTTCTGAAGTCTAGAGTTCAATCAACAAAACAATGAATCAAAATCTAATTTGTAGCATTTGTGGATTTCTGAGGTGGAAATGTTTCCACTGAGAAATTAACAAGTAGCTCTTCAGAGCCAGTGAGAGCTAATTTGGAGCTCCAGTTTACCTAATTATCATTAGGAAGTTTTTCTTTGTTTCTGTTTGGTTGGACTATTTAACCAAACTTCAGGACTAAATTTGCTTCTTTGTAATTTCTATGCATCGTTGCTCAACTCCCTGAGGACAAACAAAATAAATTGAATCCCTATTTATATAATATTTCAAATATTTGGAAATATCACATCCCACCTGATTAGGTTAAACTTTCCAGTTCCTTCAACCAGTCCTCATGACTGGAATCAAGACCTTTGTTCCCTTGTTTTCTCTCCTCTGAATTCTTTTCATCTTATTAATATCATTTTTAAACTGTGGTGGCCATATCCAAGGGTGTGCTGGAGCCAGATCATATAGGGCTCAAAACAACCAACTGTCAAATTTTCATACACATCTTAGAAAGTGACAAATACTACAAATCGGGGCTTGATTTATTGTTTTGTTGACAGTCCAGACTTAAGAAAATGATGGAAACAATGTTAATAATGCAGATTAACCTCAAAGGTGTATCTTGTATTTTCATAGAGCCAGTAGTTAAACATTTAGTAAAGCATTCCCAGACATAATTCTCCAGGAATGTTCTCACCAGGGCAGAGAACAAAGGGACTAACATCTTCTTATTCCTGAAAAAGTCACTTTAATTAATGAAACCTAAATTTTCATTAGCTTTGTTATTACAACTTTATGCCACTCACCCATATTGATTTAGTAACCCACTGAAACAGATTTTTTTAGTCTTGCATTTAATAAAATTGAATTTAATTTATCATACTTAATCAACCTTCCATGTTAGATTTCTGATTTTTGTTGAATGAATGAAATTAATTTGAAGCATTTGTTAAGTGCTTCCTGTGTACAAGGTACTGTGCTAAGCTCTGGAAATACAAATAAAAAAGTGAACAGTCTATGATCTCAACGAGCCTACATTCTAATGGGAATGAAAACATACTTTGAAGTTTTCAGTTACAAATCAGAAGGAAATGTCCCATGGTGCTTAGGGAGCAGATGATGATGTCTCTTCTTTCATGTCATTTCTGTTGATCACATGAGTTTCTGATGTTGGACCATTTGCATTTGACAATTCCAAGGACATTTTTTTCTGGGTCTTCAGTCTCTGAAGCTGTAGCTATGAAGGAACAGTTCCCAGGTGGCATCTATACAAAGGTTGTTTCCTAGACTGATGGTCACAGGCACTGTACTGAAAGCATTATTATTCCCCAAATTCTTAGGTCCTTGACCCAGAACTGTCTCTACCAGAATCTGAGGAGATGATCAAGGCAAGGCGGTGGTTTGAACTGCCAGCCACATCTTGCCTGTTATATCACCTTCAGGATGCTTCAGCTAGGCTGTTAGCCTACTCCGTGGGTGGCAATTGGGTGATAATCAGTGGTGATGGCTGGTACCTTCTCCTCAAAAGCTACATCTTACATTGGCTTCAAGTACTAAGCTAGAAATAAGATCAGTAGAATGAAGGGGAGGTACTGTAACTCCTACAGTCCCTGTGCTTATCTGCCTGTTGATGATAGTTGGTCAGAAGTTGTTGAAGGTGGTGATGGAGGACCACTTCCAAACAAGGATTTCTCCTCTCAGTGACTGGCTGAACCGAAATCAAATGATGTGGTTTGTGGGACTCTTCTATACCCAAGTAAAGATTTTCTGTCGGTCTCTAATAAATTTCAAGATCTTTTTGGATTTTGACTGCCATCCTGAGTTAGCTATACCTCCAAGCTTTGTTTTACCTACAAATTTTGTTATCTTATATACTATTCCTTTACCCATGTGATGGATAAAAATGTTAAACAACTCTGCATCAAACACAGATCCCTAAAGGACCTAAAATGGTGATATTTCCCCAAGTTCACAGTAAACCATTAATGACTACTCTTTGAGTCTGACTTTTTGACTAGCTCCCAATCTATCTAAATATATTTTTGTCAATAACTTGTCATCTTTTTCAAGAGGAATAGTAAAACATACTTTAATATATATTTTAGTATCTCTTGGTTCTCCTTATAAATGTCTGCCTGATCTTTCTCAGTCTCTTCTGTTGGATCTTCAGTGAGTCCACTAAATGTAGGCAGCTTTGAAAGTTCTCTTCTGGGCTTTCTCTAATCCTTCTATACTACTCACAGTGTTCTGGTCCATTCCCATAGATTCAATTATCATCTCTGCTCATATAATTTTGAGATCTATTTATCCAGCCAACTTCTCTTGACCTTCATCTCTATGTGCCTGTTTCTTGGATGTATATGTCCAAAGTACACCTTAAATTCAGATGTCCACAACTGAAACTCCTATTTCCCCTCCTCCAAACCTTCTCTTTTTCTGAAATTCTTTATGAAAGTTGAAGCTTTCACCATTTTTCCAGTCACCCATCATTGCAAGCTAGTTATAAACCTCAACTCCTCTCTCTCTCTCTCTCTCTCTCTCTCTCTCTCTCTCTCTCTCTCTCTCTCTCTCTCTCTCTCTGTCTCTTTCTCACTCCCACTGCCTCCTGCCCTCCCCCTCATTCAATCTATTACTAATTGTGTCCTTTTTAGCTTCCTAATATCTCTTGCATATACACACTTCTCTCCTCTGATACTGCTACCACTCTTATGGTGGCCCTTATCACATCACACTTGGCCTATTACAATAACTTTCTGGTTATTCTCCCTGCCTCATCTCTCCCTACTCCAGCACATCTTTAACTCAGTTGCCAAAGTTATCTTCATAAAGGTCAAGTCTAAATATATCACAAAGACACACACACACACACAACCTCATTAAGTCAAATATAAAACACTTTTTTTATCTTTCAAAAATCTTCCTATGTTCTCTTCTTAAACTTTACTCCCCTCCACCTACTGATCTTCACCAACAACACTACATCTCCTAATACTGTTCTTTTTCACTAACTGTCCCTCATGTCTGGAATATTCTTCTTCTTCAACTCTCCCTCCTGGCTTTCCTGGCTTCCTTCCTTGCTGTTCTGAACAGTTGTTGCTTCATTTGCCTACTACAGCCGGGATTTACTTCATTCTCTGCTCATCTTTTACCTGATGCCTTGACCCAGCCTACCTCCTCCCTTTCCACCTCTCCATTTAGATTTATTATAAAACCATAATCAATTCAACTATCATTTTCCTAGAAAGGGTGTGTCAATCTTTTCCCCTATGATTACATTGACCTTCTCTATAACTTCAAAAACAAATTCTCTTCCCTGAACACTACTCCCCTTTCCAGATTGTCTCCTCCCAGTAAGATGGATGTAAACTCTTTGAAGGAAGAGACTGTCTTTGCTTTTGTATTTGTATCCCTACTCTGGTAAGGAACAGTGTTAGCATGTAGAAATCATGCAAAAGGAAGCCCAGTAGTGCAATGAATAGAGTACCAGGTCTAGAATCAGGAAGATTCACCCTTGTGAATTCAAATCCAACCTCACTTACTAACTGTGTGACCCTGGGCAAGTCACTTCATTCTGTTTGTCTCAGCTTCTTCAGTATAAAATGAGCTGGAGAAAGAAATGGCAAACCATTCCTGCATCTTTGCCAAGAAAACATCAAAAGGAGACACAAAGAGTTAGACATAACTAAAAATGACTGAAGAACAAGAATAATCATGCAACAATAGTATAATAAATGATGTCCTATTCATGAACTCATTCATCACTCCATTATTTTGTTCTTAAATATTCTCTACCACGCTTTACCTCTTTAATTCTTTAAGGAATTCACTGTCTACATTTTAATACATAGTGCTACTCCCACCCCTGCCCTTTATGTGATCAATTTCCTTTGAATAGTTTTTATACAATGCCATATATTCAATTAACAGTTTCTATTCCAGCATGTTTCAGTTAATTCCCATGAAATAAACTTGGCTCCCTTTTTGTAGGACCTCTAGTTTCTCTTTCCAGTTACTTAAATGCTGGTCATTTGAGTTTAGACATTTCATACCATGGGCTTTACTAGAGGCTCACTTCTAGGATTGTGTCTCCTGAGAAATTCAGTGAGTCAGCACGGTTTCTTCCTCCTTTTAGTGCAACTACTATAAAATATAGTGTTTAGCTTGGTTGATATGTATAGTCAGTTTTGCCATTCCCTGATCCTTTTAAATGTTAATGCATTTGCATTATATGTTCAAGGCACCAGGCAGATAGATAGATAGATAGATAGATAGATAGATAGATAGATAGATAGATAGATAGATAGATAGATAGATAGATTAAGCAAACTTTGTTAGTGGTAATCAAATTTTTTACTCCATTACTGTGTATTTAATGGGAGTCTAAAACTGGAGATACCATTTTCAGGTACCATCTTCCTATCCCGTTGCTCATTTCCACATCATATTTTTTTCCTCTTCTGCATACACTTTCTTTAATGAGCATCAATAAGGAAAACACAACCTTTGTCTTAATAGACTTCAGGATTCACTTTGGCAAAAGTTTCTAGGCTCCTTTTGGCAGCATCACTCATGCCTATGTGAATCACCATGAGTGAATGGGTGGTTGGCAAATGTCTAATAATCAGCTTTCAGGGTGAAAACAAAAGTACTATTGATGTACTTTCAAATTTAATCTACATTAACATTTACTCAATCGCTTCCCGGAGTCTATATATGCTGTTGTCATTGTTCAGTCATTTTTACTTTTGTCTGACTCTTTGTGATTCCATTTAGGGTTTTCTTGAGCAAAGAAAACTTCCAAAATTGTTTGCCATTTCCTTCTCCAGCTCATTTTATAGATGAGGAAACTGAGTCAAACAGGATTAAGTGACTTACCCAGTATCACACAGCTAGTAAACACCTCAGATTTGAACTCAGGTATTCCTGACTCCAAACCAACCACTCTATTTGCTCATCTAACTCTCTCACATAACAATTTCTCTTGAGCCACTAGATCATGAGAAACTGGTGTTGCCTCAGAGGATGCAGTTCCTCATCATCAAGAACAATCTCTCTCTCTCTCTCTCTCTCTCTCTCTCTCTCTCTCTCTCTCTC
>NW_027185764.1:55286958-55291888 GCF_028583685.1 Petaurus breviceps papuanus | reverse complement strand
TCTGTCTCTCTCTCTGTCTCTCTCTGTCTCTCTGTCTCTCTCTTCCAGTGCATAATCATCCTTTTCCTTCTCTGTGTCATAGTCTTCCATTGGCCAGCCTTCTGATAATGGTTGTTTCCTTGTTTTCACATTTCTTTCTGCCAATTACAGCTTTGCTACCATCAACACTTTAGCACAACTTATTCATTTTCTACAAGCATGAAGAAGTATTCCCCATTCTCCCTCACTTTCTATTCCAGGAGGGAGAACAGCCTAATCCTTGGAATATAGATGGCAGATAACTCTGACAGAAATAGAGATATTACATGCTCAATACATATCACTCCAAAATCCATCCTGCTATCCATACTTATTGAGATCCTCAGGCTTAAAAATATATTTTTGAGTATTTGTACCACACCTCCAAAACATCTTGAAACATTTTATAGATCATTTTTTCCTTCAAGTCACCATGGGAAAATATTGGGAAGATAGTTAGAAGAAAGGACTTGGAATGATTAAAAAAGAAAAGGAAATTTTGAAGATGATTTGGATGGATTTGGACATGTTCTCAAACTGAAGATCTTTTCATCTTGTAGCAAAAGCAGAAGGAAAATAAAGGCTCAGTATTTCCAGTGTTCTACTTTTTCTCTGTTAGCTATTATCGCATCTATTATTCCAAGAAGCACTCCCACTCCTTCTTTCATCTTCCTCTCCCTGCCAGTATAGTGGTTTGTTTGTTTTTTAAAGCCCTAAGAATGTGGTCTCTAGCCTCAGATTGTTCTGGGCATTGGTGCTTCCCAGACTATTTCTTAAGACCTGTGTCAGTATTTTATTTACCTTTACTTAGCTACTCTTGTTTTACTGTTTTTATGTAAGTAGTGTCCTCATCAGCCTCTTTAGTCCACTCCCCTTTACTTCTCACAGTGTGATTTTTAAAACAAACAATTCCTCTTGAACAGATTTCCCCTAAAATATTTCAAACTCTGTCTACCTACCCTTTTCTACAACTCTTTGAAGTTCACTTTACCAAAATCTAGATAGAATGTCATACTAAGAGTCCAGATTTTCTTTTCAATATCTACTTCAAATTCATAGGTGAAAGGATCACTTCCTTTCAAAGTTACCATCATAAAAACAAACTTCATCTATCAGTTACGCTTCACTGGTAAGAATCAAGCCTAGAATAGCAATGTCCCCAGTCACTTCTTCCCTCAGTCACATTTTTCAAAGGATGATGTGATTACTAAGGCACATGAAGACTTTATCAGGTAAACTGATTTTGACAGAATGACAGCTCTAGCAGATGTCTAGATAATTGAAACCCCCCATCCATGTGATATCATGCTTCAATGAAAAATTTGTGATCTGTGTCCCAAACCCTTTATCTATTTCCTTCTTCTGGCCAGATGGTACATAACAATATTCCCTCCATTTATCTTTACCCATCTGGTTTCCACTAGGCTTTCTCCCTCTGATAGATGGATTTCCTCCTCTGAGTATAAATAATAATACCAACATTTATATAGTACTTTAAAGTTCGCAAAGCACTTTACAAACGTAAACTCATTTAATCGCCATACAAACACTGGAAGGCAGGCATTGTTATCCTCACTTCACAAATAAGAAGACCTCATGAGCCAGAGAGAAGTGAAGTGGCTCCTCTGGAATTGTGCAGCTCATAAGTGTCTGAGGCAGAATTCGAATCCAGGTCTTCCTAAAATCAAGTCTAGCACTTTATCCCCTGTACTACGTGTCTCCCAATTAATACATCATACCAAATTCATATACATCTATAGAGCTATTCTGTTGTGACTTTATCTATTTTTTTCTTTTTCTATAAGGTATATTCATTGATAGTCAAATTCAAAACCAGTTCCATTCCCAAAAGTCTCAGTGATACCTATGAAGATGGGTTGGGTTCCTATCACTGGAATCTCTATTTCATTTAATTCATTACACACATTATTTTGCATGTACACATTAACATCTGAACTCAGGAGTCTTTTTCCTCATTCTTTTCTTAAAGATAGGCACAGAGATCACAGATTTTAGGATGGAAAAGACTTAAAACATTTTCTAATCAAACCCCATCACTTCAAAGATAAAGAAAAAAAAAACCCAGAGGATTGGGGTTTTTTTTTCTTGTTTGTTTTTGTTCTTATTGTGTGGTAGTGTGTTTTTAATAATGCAAAGGTAAATATCACCATACGACTAATTAGAAACACACAATTTGAATCAGTAGGGCATGAATTTAATTAGACTTTACTGAGCAAAGAAATTAGGTTGATGTCAAAGATATGTGACATAGTGGTTGTTCTCCAAAGTAAATGAAAGCCTTAATGGGGCCACACTCTGTTATCTGAGGACCCTTGAGATATGTTGATTATGCAGCCATCTGTGACTTCTTTCACCTTTGTCCATATCCTTTTTATGTCACTGGTAGACTCAGAACAGTCAGATTCACTCCATTGACCTGAATTTAAAAAATAGAATAAAATCCCAAAAGGCTCTTCTTCTTTTCTGTCCCTCTCCCTAATTCTCTCCCCTCTTCCTTTTATTCCACCTCTTCTCTGTTTCTCTCTGAGCATGTCTATGACAGCAGATGTCAATATAATGGGTAAAGTTTATATTTCTTCTGCCATTCAGTGGTGTTACCTTTTATTAACATAACTCTATTGGACACAGTGTTGTTCAAATGGCTTTCCCATTCCGCCTTACTCTGACATGGCCAACTCTTTCACCTCCAAGAAAAGTTTAGCACACTCTGATTTACAAGGGTGGATTGTATTTCCCTTTCTCAGTGGAAAAAGAACTCATTTAAAGTGCTCCCAAGCTGTTATTTAGTCCAGACAAATGGAAACAAATCATGAACTTTCAATGTAAATGTAATGGCAGGGAAAGAAAAGGTCTTCATTCTCTTTCAGTGTTCAAAGTGGTATTTAAATTTTACAAGACACATAGATTGCTTCTGCAACTCTAAATTGGGACAGTTTAAGGTGGAATTTGAATAGAAATAGAAGAGTTAGAAAAAGTACTTCAAGAAGACTGTTATTAACCAGACTCTGAAATTTTCTGAATTTCTGAATTGGGCATCCCAGAGACATCTAAAACTCAACATATCTAAAACACTATTTTTCCCCAAAAACAACAACAATAAAAACTCCACTGTATTCAAACCTTTCCTATTACTGCCAAGGGCATTGCCTTCCTCCCAATCACCCCAAACAACAACCTAGGTGTCATCCTTGACTCTACACTCTCTCTCCTTACTAGTCCATATCCAATCTGTTCTCAAGGCCTGTCAATTCTACCTTCACAACATTGACACTTCCACCACCCTGTTACAGGCTCTTATTATTTCATTCCTGGACTACTGCCATAGTCTGTTTGTTGCTCTCACAGCTTTAAATATCTCCCCACTCCAATCTATGATCCATTCAACTCCCAAAGTGATCTTCCTGAAATGCAAATTTGACCACGTCAGTGGCACCCTTCACAGTAATACTGGCCTCCTTGATGTTTCTTGCCTAAGAAAATACATCTCCTATCCATGTATTTTCACTACCTTTCTCTCATGCCTGGAAAGCTTCCCTCCTCATATCTGCCTTCTGACATCCCTAGCTTCTTTCAAATTTTATGTTAAGACCCTACTTTCAGCAAAAAGAATTTTCTGGGTCTCCTTCAATCCTATTGCCTCCCCTCTGATATTGCCTCCAAATTACCATGCATTCATCTTACATTTATTGTTGACTTGACCCTTAATTACTTCTGTTCAGAAGAGTATGAAAGTATTCTTCTACACCTTTACAAATCTCTGACTTCAAGCCTGCCTTCTGATCACATTTAGGTAAGTAAAAGTTTTTGCTTCATCCAACAGTCTTCAAATATATATTTTCCCCTCTGTGAAATGAAGAAATTAGGGAAAGAGGCCAAATTTCAATTTTAGCTTCAGTAATTTTTTTTTCATCTTCCTTTGACCATTGGCTATGAAGAGGTTCTTTTCTCTTTGCATAGGCCTAAATGGGTAATCATCGGACTGGACAAGAATGAAAAAAAAGGTCCTTACTACTTTTATTGCAATGTTAATAACATAAAAAAGAGAATGAAGATATATTGAAAAATGCATGTGTGTGTGATATGTAAGTCTATATATCTTTATCTATATATTTATATAGTTTTAGGGATGTGTGTGTCCCTATTCTAAGAAAATGGTCTCCTGACCAAAGATAAATTGTAAAATGTATGTGCATACAAGGGTTATACAAGATATTCTTAGGAACAGTTATTTTCAGAAAATATATATATTTCTTTTTTGTGATTTATAGTAAAATTTGTCTCCTGCAATAAGAACATAGACTTTGTTCCCCTCTAAATTTAAAGTGGAATAATTTATTTAAAAAAAAAGAAAGCAGGGGTGGCCAGGTAGCACAGTGAGTAAGAGCACCAGCCCCAGTGCTGGGATGACCTGGGATCGAATCCAGGCTCAGACACTTAGCACCACACCCAGAAATAACTGGCCGTTTAACCTTGAGAAATTTACTTAACCCCAATTGCTTAAAAAAAAAAAGCAAACAAACATGTGAGTTCTTTGACACTATTCAAGAAATCATAGTGTTGTAACATGAAATGACAGTGAGTTGAGAGCATTAATCATTTTAAATGAAGTCTTAATTGTGGAGCATAGTTAACAAGGGGATTGCCAGGGGTCATGTACCCTGATTTTGCAGCCCAAGCATATACATCTCAGGGTATATATAGACAATAGTTGTATACACACACATATAGTTGTGTATATATATATATACACATATATACATATATGTGTGTGTGTATGTATATGTGTGTATATATGGGTGTGTATGTGTGTATATTTATAGATAGATAGATAGATGATAGATAGATAGATAGATAGATAGATAGATAGATAGATAGATAGATAGATAGATAG
>NW_027185764.1:55270181-55286948 GCF_028583685.1 Petaurus breviceps papuanus | reverse complement strand
TAGATAGATAGATAGATAGATAGATAGATAGATAGATAGATAGATAGGTAGGTAGGTAGTTGTAGGGGAAAACTGTAATAATCAGTTACTATGCAAGTTGGGAAAATACAAAAGCCAAAAGGGAGCAATCAGTTCATTGTGTAATGATTGTTGGCCAGAGGTCAGTTTGTTGCCCAACTGGAAAGTTCCCAAATCTATTTTGAGAAATGAACAGAGTGGCAGGGAGGGAGGCTATGGGCTTCAGGTAGCAGGTTTGGGCAAGTTTACTTGGAGGGTTTGCTGCCTATGTGGGCTTTGTTGGGTTTGGGCAGGTTTTCTAGGCAGCTCTCTTATGATGGGAAGAGATGGGGGATGTTCACAAAATGGGAGGTTACTACAATAGTATTGGTTGGGTTCTTTGTGGGGAGGAGAAATATTGTCTTTGTGGAGAATGTGGATGGTAAGTTTGAAAGCATATTCTGTAAGGTAAGAAACTTAAACAAAGCAAAAATATATAAAAGGACTAAGTCTTACTCATGGATATATTTTACAAGCAATTGTAGATGATTATGTAGATATGTATAAATGTATACAAATATGAGTATACACAGATATTCATATATACGTAAATACACATATGCATATTGACATATAAAGAAATATTTATTTGGAAGAACTTAGAGTCTCTATTTAAAATTCTCATCATGGGACATAATAGGAGCAGAGGGTCATTCTTACAAATGACTGTCATGGTGTATATTTAATAAAATTCCTGGAATATAACAGGAAATTCATGAATTCTTTTTTTTATTTTTATCTTATAGTATTTTACTTTCTTCCAATTACATGTAAATATGGTTTTCATTTTTTTTCTGATTTACATCCTTCATTTCTGCCAGATTTTGAGTTTCAAACTTTCTCCCCATTTTTCCCTACCCACTGCCCCAAAATAGCAGTCCCACAGGATATCCCCTTCTCCAATCTGCTCTCTTGCATACTTTCTCCCATACCATTTTTGATTTTTCCAGTAGGGCATGGTGGATCTCTATGCCCCCGTGCCTGTATATCTTATTTCCCAATTACATGCAAAATAGTATTAATAATAGTACATATATATATATATATATTTAAACATTTGATTTTAAAGCTTTGAATTCCAGATTCACTCCCTTCCTTCTTGTCACCCACCCTTACTGGAAAGATAAGAAGTTCAGTATAGGTTGCACATGTGTGGATAATGCAAAACAATAACATAGTAGATATATTTTAAAAAACTGACTGTATTCCCCTCCCTCCTATCCCACCTCCCACTTGTTCTATTCTCTACTTTGATCCCATCCCTTTTCAAAAGTGTGTGCTTCCAACTTCCCTCCCCCCTAGCCTACCCTCCCTTCCATCATAACCCCTCTCATCCCCTTCCCCCCTACTCTCCTATAGGGTGAGATACACTATTTAGTGTGTATTTCATTCCCTTCCCAAGCCAAATTTAATGGGAATAGGGTTTACCCATTCCCTTTTGCCTTCCTATCCTTCCCCTCCATTGTGATCATTTTCCCTTGCCTCTTCTATATGAGATAGTTTACCCCATTCTGTCTCTCCCCATCTCCTCTCATTATCCTCCTCTCTCACCTCTTAATTTCACCTTTTAAGTGTCATCCCTTCCTGTTAAATTATTCCTGTGCCCTCTATCTATGTATACCTGTAAACATATGTACACATAATCACATATGTATTCATATGCCCATATACCCTAATATGTAGACATATATATGTATATGTATGTGTTTGTGTGTGTATGTGTATATATATATATATATATATATATATATATTCCCTTCAAATATTTTCATAAGTTACAATTATTGTTTTTCCATGTAGGAATGTTAGTAGTTCAACTTTAATAAGTTCCTTATGATTTCTTTTTCCTGTTTACCTTCTCATGCTTCTCTTCTCCTTGTATCTGAATGTCAAATTTTCTATTCAACTCTGGATTTTTCATCAAGAATGCTTGAAAGCCCTCTATTCCACTGAGTGACCATATTTTCCCCTGAAATATGACACTCAGTTTTGCTGGGTAGGTGACTCTTGGTTTTAATCCCAGCTCCTTTGGCCTCTGGAATATCAAATTCCAAGCTCTTCGATCCCTCAGTGTAGAAGCTGCCAGATCCTGGATTATCCTGATTGTGTTTCCACAATATTCAAATTGTCTCTTCCTGGCTACTTGTAATATTCTCTCCTTAATGTGGGAATACTGGAACCTGGCTATAATATTCCTAGGTGTTTTCTTTTTGGGATCTTTTTCAGGAGGTGATCGGTGGAATCTTTAAACCTCTATTTTGCCCTCTGATTCTAAAACATCAGGACAGTTTTCTTTGAGAACTTCCTGGAGGATGATTTCTAGGTTCTTACTTTGATCATGGCTTCCAGGTAGTCCAATAATTTTTAAATTATCTCTCCTGGATCTATTTTCCAGGTCAGTGGTTTTTTCCCATGAGATATTTCACATTGCCTTCTATTGTTTCATTTCTTTGGATCTGTTTAACAGAATTTTGATTTCTCATAAAGTCATTAGCTTCCATTTGCTCCAATCTAATTGTGAAGCAATGATTCTCCTCAGTGTATTTTTGAGATTCTTTTTTTTCCATCCAGCAAATTCTTCTTTTTAGGGCATTGTTCTCCTCATTGCCTTTTTGAGTCTCCTTTGCCATTTGAGTTAGTCTGTTTTTTAAGGTGTTGTTTTCCTCAGTCAGGCTGTTGACTCTCACTTTGTAATTTTCTTGCATCCTTCCAATTTCTCTTCCCAATTTTTACTCCACTTCTCTTATCTGCTTCTTAATGTCCTCAATGTCCTATAACCTGCTTATATTTTCCTTTGAAGATTTTGGTGCAGGAGTTCTGACTTCACTGTCTTCCTCCTATTCCATGATTTGCTCCTTTTTGTCATCAAAATAGTAGTCTAATGTTGGAATCTTCTGTCTGCTTTGTTTCCTTTGCCTGTTCATGTCACCCTTCAGTGCCTTGACCCCTGGGCTTTTGTCACAGTAGGACTCTGCCACCAGACAGGGAGGTTTTCATCCCAAATGCTGGGGTTTTCTCAGTTGCCAGAGGTCTTAGATGGGTGCCCTCTCTGAGGCCTCCACATGATCTGGCAAGCTGGTCACGCACCCCAGGATCTCTACCTTAGAGCGCAATCCAGATCCAAGAAGGTTAAAGCAAGAGCAATTTCCCCTCAGACTGGTGGCTTGGTCCCCCTATACTCTGCAGGCCAGGAGCTGAAGCTGCCACGTGGAGCTGGCTGGCTGTGCTGGGTGTCTCAGCAGCTTCTCGCCACGGGGCCAAAAGCCAATGCACTCCCACTTACTGGGTCCCAAAATCCAGACTGCACTGACTTCTCACTTTGTCCTTTGCATCTATGTTTTGATAATTCTGGGAAAGGCCACATCTGCTCCTGATCTGGAGTCCCTCTGATCGGGTGCTGGTCAGACCCACCCTAGGGCTAAAATCTCAGGTTCATGCAGGCCTCAGCTCCTAGAGCAATGCACTGGCTGATTCCTGCTGGCCTACCAGGATGTCCCCAGTGGGAGGTTTGCTTCTCTGTGTCATTTTGTGGGTTCTGCAACTCCAAAGTGTGTTCAGAGTCCCATTTTTACATTGATTGGGAAGGTGGAAGCTGGAGCAGTGGGGAGGTCTTGTTTCTACTCTACCATCTTGACTCCACCCCCCCCCAACTTCATAAATTCTTAATGACTACTTGATTCATTGAAAAATACAACAAAGGGAGGCAGAGCCAAGGTGGTGGACTAAAAGCAGGGAATTGCTTGAGCTCTCCCCCAAACACCTCCAAATAAATGCAATTGTAAAATGTAAAAAAAAATATGCAAAAGCAGCCACAGCCACAGCAGCAGCTGCTGCTGCTGCTACTTCCATAGCTCTGGACCCACAGATAGTGAGGGATCAAGCAGTTTATACAAAAACCCCTGAAGACTGGGACACCCACCCACACCCACACCCCCACTGGAGGCAAAGTCCTATCTTTACAAAGAGTTACAAAGTCAAGGATTTGTCTGAGAAGATGAGTAAACAGCACCAAAAAATAAAAAGAAAGTCTCACACTATAGAATCTTACTTGGGTGACAGAGAAGATCAAGACAGACCACCAGGAGAAGACAACAAAGTCAAAGCTCCCATATCGAAAGCCTCCAAGAAAAATGAAAGTTGTTCACAAGGCCAAAAAGGATTTTGAAAATAAGTAAGAGCAGTGGAGGAAAAATTGGGAAGATAAATTAAAATGCTGCAAGAAAATCATGAAAAACAAGTCAACAGCTTCTTAAAGAACACCCCAAAAATATTGAAGAAAACAACACTTTAAAAATAGACTAACCCAAATGGGAAAAAAAATATCCAAAAAGCCAATGTGAAGAATGTCTTAAAAAACAGAATTGACCAAATGGAACAGGAGGTCCAAAAGCTCACTGAAGAAAATAATTCCTTCAAAAGTAGACTTGAGCAACCGGAAGCTAATAACTTTATGTTAAATCAAGAAAGTAAAAAACAGAACAAAAAGAATGAAAAAAAATAGAAGCTTATGTGAAATATCTCATTGGAAAAGCAACTGACTTGGAAAATAGATCCAAGAGAGATAATTTTAAAATTATTGAACTACCTGAAATTCATGATCCCAAAATGAGCCTAGACATCATCTTTCAAGAAATTATCAGGAAGGGCCAGCTAGGTGGAGCAGTGAATAGAGCACTGGAGCTGGAGTCAGGACATTTAACACTTATTAGCCTTGTGTCCTTGGTGAAGTCACTTAACCACCATTGCCCTGCCTGCCCCCTGCAAAAAGACAAAAAGATATAGAAAAATAAATTATCAAAGAAAACTGCCAAGGTATTCTAGAACCAGAGAGGAAAATAGAAACTGGATGGATTCACTGATCGCTTCTTAAAAGAAATTCCAAAATGAAAACTCCTAGGAATATTGTAGTCAAATTCCAGAATTCCCAGGTCATGGAAAAAATATTGTAAGCAACCAGAAAGAAAGAATTCGAGTACTGTGGAAATTCAATCAGGATAACACAAGACCTAGCAGCTTCTACATTAATGGATCAAAGTGCTTGGAATATGATATTCCAGAGTTCAGAGGAGCAAGGATTAAAATCAAGAATCAACCTATCAAGCAGAACTGAGTATAATACTTCAGGGGGAAAATGATATTTGATGAAATAGAGGACTTCCAAGCATTTTTGTTGAAAAGACAAGAGCTGAATGGAAAATTTGTCTTTCAAATACAAGAATCAATAGAAGCACGAAAAGGTGAACAGGAAAGAAAAATCATAAGGGACTTACTAAAGTTGAACTGTTTACATTCCTACGTGGAAAGATGATATTGTAATTTATGAGACCTTTCTCTAGGTCTAGGATAGTTGAAGGAAATAAATAGATAGATGGATGAGGATGAGTTGAATATGAAGGTATGATTTCTGAAAAAATAAAATTAAGGGGTGAGAGAGGAATATATTAGGAGAAGTAGAAATGGAGGACTAGAATGGGGAAAATTATTTCACATAAAAGAAGCAAGAAAAAGGTTTCACAATAGAGGAGAAGAGGGTAGAGGTGAGAGGGAATGAGTGAACCTTACTCTCATTGGATTTGGCTTTAGGAGGGAATAACAGATACACTTAATTGAGTATCTTACCCTACAGGAAAGTAAGGGATAGGAGATAACAGGTGGGTGGGATGATAGAAGGGAAGGTAGATTGGGTGAGGTGGGTACTCAGAAGCAAATATATTTTTTTTTAATTTAAAGGTTCAAATGGGAAAACTGATTAAATTTGGGTAGGATGGAAGGAAATATAGTTAGTCTTTCACAATATGATTATGATGGAAGTGTTTTGCATGACTACACATATAACCTTTATTGAATTATTTGCCTTTTCAGTGAGGGTGCATGGGCATGGAAGAAGGGAGAGAATTTGTAACTCAGATTTTAAAAACAAATGTTAATTTTTTTTCAACTTGGAAATAATATAAACAGGCAATGGGGAATAGAAATCTGTCTTGCCAAACAAGAAAGTAAAGAGGATGGGGGTGAGTTGGGGGGGGTGATAAAAAAGGAAGGAAGCCCGGGGGAAAAGGGAATCTGTAAAAGTGGCATATTGAGATGGGGGGGGAAGATGGGGAGAATATCTGAAACTCAAAATCTTGTGAAAATAAATGTTGAAAACTAAAAATTAATTAATTTTTAAAATAAAATAAAAACAAAAAGAACAAAAAAAAACCTTCTTCCAGAAAAAAATGTCTTTTTTTCTGTATACTAAAACAATTTCATTCATTATTTTAAAAAAAAATACAACTAAGAATCACCATCTCTAGTGATTATCAAAGAAGTAATAAATAAATATATAACATTACTAGGTGCAAGAAATAAAGATATTTTAAAATACTTGATTATATATTAACACAATATTAATACAAAAGCAAAGGTAATTTCTGCCCTCAAGTAGCATGAATTGTTATAAGGAAATGGTGATCACTTCGATCTAAAAAGTGCTAGGCTGTGTGGGGCCATAGGGGAATATGTTACCCCACCTTGTCCAGGAACAATGGTAGAATAGATTTACTCATGGTTCATTGTTATAGAACTGAAACATTTGGGAGTGGGGGTATATGCCTTGTGGAAAAGTGATTGTTAAGCTAAGAAGCTAAGATCAACAGAAAATAGAGAGTAAATTAAAGAATGTTTAGTGTGCCTCTGAAATAGTAATCCAGGAAATTAAGTCACTAATTAATCCAGAGGAGTGTCACTACATGAATTTCTCTAAAATTTTCTGGTCTTCAGTGTAGGTGGCAAAGTGCTTAGAGAGAATGTGGTAGAAATAATTGGGAAGCAGGAAATAAAATTAAATTTCCAGCATGGAAATTGAGCAAACTGATATTATTCAAATTTCTTGTTGTTGTTGTTTTCTTTCTAGACATTGGGATTTGATGCTGTTGTTATGATCTCATCACTTGTCATGAGATCAATTGCTGCCTTTATGAGGATTTTCATATCTGTCTTTTCATGCCTAGTCTCAGCTTTTAACTCCAATCTTGTATCTCCAAATGCTTATTAGATATCTCCAAGCCCATGTCCAACAAGGATCTCAAGTTCAAAAAGTCTAAAATGAAGTTCATTATTTTATCCCCGCTAAAAATTATCCTCCCTTCTGCCTACTTTCCTGAATTCTGTTGAATTCAATACCGTCCTTCCAATCACAACCCTGAAATCATACTAAACTCTTCACTTTCCTTTCAATCAATCAATCAACAAGAAATCATTAAATGTTTAAAATATACCAGCTACTTTATTTATCACTGAGAATCCAAAGATACAAAAGCAACAATTCCTATTAGAGAGGTTTCATTCTAATAAGAACAACAATAAAGGCATTTATAAATATTTATAGGTTTAAAAAAGAGAATAAATACAATTATATGGAAGGTAGTCACAGACAAAGTAACAAGGGAGTGAGGGCATAATCAGCGGAAGGAATCAGGGAAGATTTTGTGTAGGAGGTGATACTAGAACTGAATCTTTTTACTATCATTATTTAATATGCCAGAACACTCATAAAGAACAGAAACAAAAACATGTCATAAAATTAAATATTAGATCTTAAATATAGAGTTAGAAAGAAAAAAAGCATGCTGTGTGCATAGCAGAATGTAAGAGAGGATTCAAAGTATGTAACAATAAATTTTCATTTCAAGAAAGCAATATGATAAATAATACTCATGTTGAGAATTGTCAGTCTTTACTTACTTCTGAGTTTTCTTTTGCTAGAAGTAAATCTTGAAGAAAAAATAGAATGTTAGATAGAGTGTTACGGCACAGGCATGGGTGATGACCAATGCAAGGACATGGAAATGAGAAATGAACTGGTGTATATGAGGAAAACAGAGAAGTCTACTTTGTTTGCATCACATAGAAGAAGAAGGGAAGTATTGCACAATGAATATGAACAGATAGGTTAGGATAAGTTTTTGAAGAACTTTAAATCTGAACAGAAGAATTTAGATGTTATTCTAGAGGTAAGAAGTAAGCACTGGAATTTGTTGTCACCTAACCTGTTATATCTGGCATTAAGAAAAATCACTTTGGCAGCTGTGTGGATAGTGTATTGAAGAGGGAAGAAAGTTAAAGAAGGGAGACCAAATAGGAAGGCCTTTGGTGAGTAGTTGATGATGGACTAGACTAAGGTAGTGACTATGTGCATAGACACAAGGTGTTGGATGGTATGAAAATAGCAACATCAATATTTGGCAATAGAATGAATATATAAAGTGTAGGAGAGTGAAGAGCTGGGGATAATGGAGAAGTAATGAATCTTTTTGAGTGGGAAAATGATGGTAACTTTGAGAGAGATAGGGAAGTTTGGAAGAGGGAAGGTTTTTCTCGGAAGGGGAGGAGGATGATGAACTCTATTTTGTTTATCTTGAATTTAAGTTATCTATGACAGTTTGAAATGTACAATTAGAGAACTGGTCAGTGAGTGATGGGGGACTAAAGCTCAGAGAAATTGGCATTTAACATATATATCTTGGAGACATCAGTTTAGAGATGGTAGTTACATTCATGGGAGCTGATAATTTCACCAAATTGTATAAAGAGAAAAGGTCTCAGGACATAGTCTTGAAAAAATGTCTGCAGTTAATGGGAAATACGGGATTATGAGTAAGAAAAGGAGATTGAAAAGCTTCAATCACACATGCTAGAGGAGAACTAATGTCAGAGGCCAGAATACAAAAGATTGAGGGGTGAGATAAGAGTAGGTAGTGGCAATGAATCTAAACAGTTTCCCTTCCCCACAGGAGTTTGACTGAGATAGAGTAATTGGAATACTAGGAAGATTGTATGATCCAATGAAAGTTGCTTGTTTTGTGGGGGGAGGGGATAAGAGTAATGTTCGAAGGTCATGTTTGAAGGTAATAACAAAGGAACCAGTACCTAGGGAGATGTTAGAATTTAGAAATATTGAAGGGATGACTGTGAAATAACCTTGCTTGAGAATCCTTCAGGATTTCACTTCCCTTGATTAGAAAAAAAAAAAGTACTTCTATCAACTAGAATCTGTACATATTGTTTCCCCCTCGATATAATATAAACTCTTTGAGGGCAGGAGCTAATAAAGATTGGTGTAATATTATCATTGTTCAATTGTGTCCAACTCTTCTTGACCCATTTTGGGGAATTTTCTTAGCAGCATTAATGGGATGTTTTGCCATTCCTTCCTCCTGCTCATTTTACAATGAGGAAACTGTGGCAAACATGTTTAGGTGATTTGCCCAGGATCCACACAGCTAAGTGTCTTAACTGGATTTGAACTCAGAAGGGTGAGTTTTCCTAACTCCAGGAACAGTGCTCTATCAACTGTACTATCTAGCTACCCAAGGTGTTATATAATAGCTAATCAAATTTGAGTCCACTTTACTTTGGAGCGCAAACTGAGAGGGGTGACTGAAGAATCATTAAGCAATAGAAAGATATTCTGTTTGAGCATTTAGTCATGCACACAATAATAGCTTTTGGGGTGCATGGAGTGTTCAAGAAGGACTAACACCTCTGGTGAGAGAGCTTGCTGAGCCTTTTTCAGGACTGCTTACTCACCTTTGGGTTCCACCTATCACTTAGCATTTGTGTTTCCAAGAAACTAGCATGAGAAGCAGTCACACCTCACTTAAAACCATCTCTGCAGATGGGCTAAACCAGTCTGATGCAGTCAACAGGTCTTAAACCTGTCAGCGAGTTAGGGGGTTGCCTGCTCGAAGCAAGTGAAGATTTCTCCTCAGAGAATTAACTGACAAGAACAATTTGTTCTAAACATCCACAAAGGTGGCTGAAGTAAGCTCTGTGGATCCTTTAGAGCTTGGTCAGACATTAAAGATTCCTAGGCCATCCACTGTGTCCTGGGATGTTGCCAGTCATGCTGACTATTGTTTTGTCACTGGACTTTGATGACTGGAGGAAATGATGGAGGCAGATGACTTTGCACAACCCTGCTTCACTTAAAACCAACTCACATGCAGATCAAGACTACTCCAGGGATGTCGCTGGTCTTTTTGCTTTTTAAATGAAGGACAAAAAATAACTGAAAAATAAACCTATTTAAACAATCATGATACAGTGTATTAGTTAATGGTTACTAATAGCATAAAATCAAGGTAAAGTCTATCAGCGAAACAGTTAGCTTTTGAACCTTGAATCTAAATATATTGAGTTTTAGGGCAGCTACATGAATAAAGTACTGCCCCTGGAGTGAGGAGGACCTGAGTTCAAATTCGGCCTCAGACACTTAACAATTACTAGCCATGTGACCTTGGCCAAGTCACTTAACCCCAATTGCCATGCCTTCTCCCCTTCAAAAAGCAAAATAATTATTTATTTATTTATTTATTGATATATAAATGAATGGAGTTTTACCTGACATTAATAGAGGAGGTGTTCAATTCTACAATTCTTTATGGCTGAAAGAAAAAATAAAACACAGTGGAGTGAGTCCCCTTAGAGGGGTCTCAATAATAATATATATTATTATCAGTTGAAGAAATAAGATATTTACTTAAAAGATAGAAAGTGTCAGGAGTTCTGCAAGTATTTAAAGAAGTATTGAAGAGAAATAGATTTGAATACCTGGCCCAGGTGATCAGACCTGTAAACAGTGATTGAAAAAAAGGCAGACTGAGGCTTGATATAAATGGAAAAAACAAACAAACCCTTCCTGATATTTAAAGCTAATCAAAAATGAAATAGCTGACAGAAAGAGGATTAACCTTTTTCTTCAATAGAGGAAAGTGAGCAGAAACTGGATGACTTGAAGTGAAGGTGCACTAGGGAATCTTGGTCCAAGATGGGTTGGGCTAAATGGTTTCTAAGTGTCATTTAATTCTCAGATTCTGTGATTTAATAACTTTAGAATCTCTTTAGTCTATCACAGGAACACAAATGAGATGAAAACACTATGAGGTACTCAAAAAGAATAAAATGTCATTGTAGTGCTCCTTGGAAGTACATAACAGATGGATCATTGTGCATTTCCTAATTGCTCTTCTAATCTTTAGTCATTAGCTTGCCCTGGTTGGTATTTAGCAGTGACATATACAACTTTCAATTTGTCAGGCCCCACTTTTGGTACAAAGCATTAATACTTATAAAATGTTTCTGTTTTAATAAGTGCACCTGGCTTTGGTATTATCTTAGACTTAACTTGTGATTATCTGAGTGGGGAAAAAAAAAGTAAAGTAGCTGCCTAATTTTGTTAATTTTATGAATATAATAAAATAATTAAAGCTTAAGTAAATTATATCTTTGTATGAGAAAGATTAATGTTAGACTATATTAATAAACACAGAATATGTTAAATTGGTCCCTGTTTTCCAATCACATTCTGGTATTAATCACATTTGAAATAATCTAGAATATAAAACCTGTGCTCAGTAGATTTCTGTTTCCAGTGTTGAATATACTCCAAAGGCACAATGGGTAAGGGTGATTTATTACATTTTCACAAGGTATCAAATCATTTTGTTGACAGTGATTCATGTAAAAGATAAGTGCTATACATTTCTCAAAAGGATAAAAGAAAAATTAACCTTGAAAATAAGATGTAAAATTGTTATCTGTTTTCACTGATTTTTTTCTTTATATTGAATTGTTTTGTCAAAAAATTAAGACAGAAAATATTGAAAGCCCAGGAGTATCAATATATCTTAAAGATCTGTGTTTTATTAAAAGTCTTGGAGTGTGGAATACCCAACCTCAAATCTAGACAATCTATCCTTTGTACCTTATATAGGATCCAGGGACACACTCTTCTTGTTCATGAGAGCACAAGTGATACTTATTCTCTTCCCTTATTCCCCTAATGTGCGCTCCCATTAATTACCCAAGGTTTGAGGTATTCTACAGATATAGAAACCAAGGCTCATGAACTACCACCAATGTGTTTACATTCCCTAGTCAACCAAATAGCACAAATTGTTCAAAGGAAAGGAATTTAATGGCATATTATCAGGAGAGAAGTAACAATAAATCACTTCTCCCATAAACTCAGGGCAAACTTTTCTACAAAGGTACACACCATCAATGAGGAGAGTGGACAAACCTAAGGAATGTTTGGGCACATGTGTAGAATACATACATGAAGAGTACAAATATAAAAAGATCACAAGGACCTCTTATGCTGTGGGGCTGCCAATGTCTTTTTTTAAGTTATTTCATTGTTCATATTGTGTCTGCTCGATACTGTGTGTAAGAACCCAAACCTGCTAGATGTCATTTCCCACTTGTCTTCTATGGTAGGTGCTAGGTATTTCTCTTATAAGCATGTGACTGTTGAACCATACATGCCCTCTACAGGTATACCCTCCAGACATGTGCCCTGCTGACATATTTCTCTAGCAGTTTCCATTTTCCCATTGATCCCATATATATTTGATGGAAAGCCTGCCCAAAATGTGTGACAGAAATTTTCCATTTCATTTTCTTACTCTGGTATGCCATTCAATGACTTTGATTTGAATTATGTGCTCTGGTTTGTTGGGGTCTCATGAGCTATTGTTTCTAAATAGAAATAGTCTCCTATACCCCCCCAAAAAAAATACCATGAACCTTTGGTATCACAGTGCTTCCAATTTTTCACTTCTGCTGTGGAATTCAGCACAGATGTTACCTCTTCTGCTTAAGAGGAAAAATGGATTTTATCATCTCTCATAATTTAGGGATTCAATATTTAATTTCTTTCAATAATAGTAGAACTAATAAAAACAGCTAATATTTATATAGTGCTTACAATGTGCCAGGAACTGTACTAAATGTATTATAATTTGATCCTCACAATAATTCTAGTATATAGGCGCTGTTATTATCTCCATTTTACAGATGAGGAAACTGAGGCATACAGCATTTAAGTGACTTGTCTAGTATCAAATTAGGGGGAACAACACTATTAATAACCTATCTGGCTACCATGTCATTCCTCAACTACTTGTTTTCTATCACTTTCCTCAAGATTTAGTTAAAATTCAATCTTCTGCAAGTGACCTTTTCCGGCTGCTCCTACTCCCAACTGTCTTATCCTTTCATGTTTACTTTATCTGCTTTGAATAAGTTTTGTATATGTCTAGTTATTTAAATGTTATCTACACATTAAAATGTATGCTTTTGAGGGCAGGGACTGTTTTTGTTATTGTTTTTTTTTTCTTTATTTTTGTCTTTGTGCCCCAACACTTAGCCTAGTATCTGGCACATATTTTATCTTTAATAAATGTTTATGAACTGTTTTCAGTTATCGTAGCAGGGAACTTTTCTCTCAAGGACAATTTCTAAAAGTCAAGCAGTTTCAGAATACACAACAACCTGTCAGAAAAGTAGAGCCTGTAGGTATTTACTCTGGCTTCGAACCTACTTTATTCTATAAGGAGGATTTATGACCTTATCACAAGTCTCAAGTTAACCCAAGGTTAAAAAATCTTTATAACTGCCACCTAACTACCTTGTGCACCCAAACCCATTTCAGAGAGCACTACCCAATATAACCCACAGAATGCTGTGTATTTCCCCTAACTACCCAAATTCCATTGGCCTTCCATACATATAAAAATGAAAGGAGAAGGCTAGCCACAAGCCTTAGGTGTACAAGCACATTTCTTTTCACATCAATCTGGATGTCAATAAATCTTCTGGGCTTTGACTCTTTCTTATTTATCCTCTCAGAAAAGTTTCCTCTGCTTCTAAGGGATTAAGTAATAGCTAATATATGTCAGAAGTAGGACTTGAATCCATATCTTTTTAACTTCAAGGTCTATTCAAGGTCAATATTTGTTGGCTATTTTTTTTCTGTTGAATTGAATTTTTCCAAAAACATACATGTGATTATCTGATATTTTAACAAATGGAAACCTTTGTTAAGTAAAATTTCCAAAATCTCTAAAACTATGATCACTTGTTCATAATAATGAGCTTGCATTATGGAGCAATATAAGTGACCATCAAGATAGTTTATATCAATCCTCTGTTTTTCAGATAAAAATGTTTCCTTATTTTTGAATCTAGCTCCTTATTAACAATCTCATTCTTCTTGGCAGAGAAAATGCAAGCAAAATATGGATTTTTTGTTATTTCTCCTTCCTTTATAATATAATATGTTATTTCTCCTTCCTTTATAACCTAAATTGTACTCCATTTCTTTCTCTGACTCTTTTCTTTTTCCCAAAACAAATTTTTAAAAACATCTTTTTGTTGCTTTAGGCCTTCCTCAGTTTATTCTGAGTTTTAGCAGTCAAAATACTATTCTAGAAGTCCTGACACTCTTCTTTATTGTTAAATTATAAAACCCTATGAACTGTTAAAAATGGAAGAAACCCCAGTTCCAAAAATGAGAACCTGGAATGAGTCAATTCAATGAAAATTTATAAAGATGTTATTTGGATTTATTGCCTGAGATAGAGCTTGCAAGCTGGAACAATGAGAGAGGATCCACATCTGTTCCTAGGGGAGTGGGAAAGATATATTTGCACATTTCAAACAAAGGAAGACCTATAAAGGACTAAGACAGGGAACCCCATTCCCAAGGGGAAGGAGGGATCCCAGAAACAGAGGGAGTGAGGAATTTCAGTTGTCTGAGCTGTGGCTCTTTAATAGACAAATCAGAAGGTATTCCTGGTGATAATCAAATCTGGTAGTTCAAGGCTTGAGGGGAAAAAAATAAGATAAGGGGATGTCTTCAAAAACCATAAAACAGAATGTGTCAGAGAGCCCCATAACCAACAATAAGAGGAGTCTTTGAAGATAAGGATATATCTTAAAGGTCTACAAACCACCAAATGTCTCAGAATCTGCTTCAAAACTGGTGTGAATTTAATTGGCTTCAGAGTGGCTGATTTTCTGAGCATCCAGCTGAGTTTACTCTTGGTCACCACAAAAAATTGTTGGTATATCAGGCAGCCCTGGGTATCAAAAGTCTTCCTGATTGGCTACTTGTGCTATTCCATTGTCTGGTTCCCCTGTGAAAAAGGAAAGCTCCAGCATATGTAATCACTTATTACATGCATTACAGAGTTTATGTTCACAGTGCCATCTTTGTGTGTGGGGGGGTATGAATCCTCTGTTGAAGGGAGGAATTTATCTTCTAAATGTGAACTTATTTCTGTACCTACCTTTTCTGCTTTATTTTTTGGGGGTGGAGTTAAAATTCATCTGATTTTGTTTTTCCTATGTACATATATGTATTTTTAATAACTCCCATTTTCCATATCATTATAAGTGTTACCTGTTTTATATATTTGTAATTTCATTCTTGATAGCTCTCCATCTTTCCTGGACTAACTTCCCCTTTAGCATTTTCATCTATAGTATTGTTTACCTAAGTTTTTTTGAAAATTTCAATCCTCAGACCTAAAGTAAATCACAGACTATCCCTAGGCTTCTTCTCCTTTTCTATAACAAAAGTTATAATATGAAGAGTTAATATTTCTAAGTTTCCCATGGTTTCATTCCAGCACTATGTATCACTTGGTTGGTCACTAACTTCAGAATTAAGACAAGTGAAGAAATAACCTACTGCTCTGTGTTTAGGAGAGAAAGTATTCTAGGAGATATCTAAATAATGTCTCTTTCTCCTACTAAATTATAACAGTCAGATTTCTGTTTTTGAACCTTTTATCTCTAGCATATTCAGAGGATAATATTGCTTCTTTTTCAATCCACTGATCATTGCCCAAATATTCTTAAAATTTCTTTTCAAGTTCCTACAATTAGCCTTAGCTTAATTTTGTCCACAAAATGGGAACACCCAAACTGTTCTGTCACATAGAATTCTCATGAAGAATTAACTTTGAGAAAACATTTTCTATAAAGTTGCTTCAACATAAGTATATTAATATTAAATTGAATTATTATATGTGTTAAAATACAGTCAGTTATGTGAAGTAATATAGCCTCTAAATTTTCCATAAAGAATTATTATTAGGGGCAGCTAGATGGCACAGTGAATAGAGCACTGGCCTTGGAGTCAGGAGGACCTAAGTTAAAATCTGGCCTCAGACACTTAACACAAAAACTAGCCATGTGACCTTGGGCAAGTCAATTGACCCCAATTACCATCCAGAAAAAATAAGCCAAAAAAAAAGAATTATTGTAATCATTGTTTTCCTATAATAGTTTCCTAATGTAACCCAATTTATAATATTTAAATGAAGCTATATGACCATATTAAGTCATTTAAAATTAAACAATAAAGCTATGTATTTGCTCATTTACCTGAGAATAGGCAGTAATTTTTTTTCAAAAGTATTTTGAAAAAAATACACTTCAGCCCACAAATCCAATGGCAAATCTAAATATGCTTGATTAAAGTAAACTTTATTTAATTGATAAACCATCTAATAAAATCTGCCTCTTTACTCTTAAAAATAAAGCACCCCTTGACTGAATTTTCTAACAGCATTTTGTCATAAATATTTCTTGTAAAATAATTTAGGCTTTTGACAAAAAGATGGCATTGGCACAAGGTCATTGATCTTACTTATAAATAGGAAAAGTCAGGATATATCAAAAGATAAGTTATTCTAAAATAAACTTGTCCTTTACTGACATCATGGCACTTTCAACATAATAATATCAGAATATATTAATTACTTAGTTCATATTCACAACACTTACTTGTGAACACTTGATATGTATAAGGCACTATGCTAGAAAGTGAGAAGGAAGAAAGAAAGAAAGAAAGAAAGAAAGAAAGAAAGAAAGAAA
>NW_027185764.1:55269058-55269781 GCF_028583685.1 Petaurus breviceps papuanus | reverse complement strand
AAAAATAAGTGAACAACAACTTTCTGACTCCTCTACTCACTGAATTACCTAGCTGCCCATTCCCATTCCCTACTCCTCTAAAAATGTATCTACTATTGATTTCTAATCTTTAGTTATTTGGTCTCTGCTTTTAAAAGATAAATCTTAAGAATTCCCTATCTGTGAAAACAAATGCATAAATTAAAATAACACAGTTATGAAGTCATCCAGTGGAGTCCCAATTTAATTGATAAGGAAATGTAAATTGATTTCCATTATATATAATTTCTCCATCATCCCTACAAAACTGCATGATTCATCTTTGACACATTATAAAAGATTTGGACTTATTTTAAAGAAGGAGAACAGGACAGGTAGTTTGTGAGATCCTCCCCAGCTTTGGGTGTATGGGGAAATGCTCTAGATTCTAAAGAAATAGTGGCTGCTGTCCCTGCCTGGGAGCTTTAGTATGAAAGTATCTCTTCACTCTTCCTGCCCCTACAAAGGGAGAGGTCTGTTTTTTAGGTTTCTGGAAATCTTTCAGACCCCTACAATTGTCCCTCTGCTACATTGAAATCAGCCATCAAGAAAAGTATCCTTAGAGTTAAGTTCTCTGACAAAATAAAAAAATTGATTTGACAGATACATTATGATCTGGTGCCATGCAGTTGTGTAATATCATTAAATATGGAATCTACTCCATCAATAGGAAATCAGATATTCTTCATTCTTACTTAACTACCT